>NW_006399894.1:6327624-6339427 GCF_000299155.1 Elephantulus edwardii
AGTTTAGGGCTGTTGTACATAGGGTCGCTATGAGTCGCAGGCGACTTGACGGCACATAACAACAACAACAAGCCCTTATATAACACTTGATATGAATCTGATACCATACCTCAGAATATTTTTAATTCAAGTCTACTTGGTCTGTAATACTCCTAAGGTGAGTTGATGTTTTTGATTGCTGTCAAGTCGAGGTCAACTAACAGTGACTCTATGAACAAAAAAACCTAAAGCCTTTCCATATCTATTGTTGTTTCTCCAAGTTCATAGGGTTTCCAGAGGCATATGGTTTAGGAAGTGGATGCCACTCCTGCTTCCAAACCTGGTTTAAAACTGGAAACTCCACCAAACATTGTTCATATTGGGAAACCATTATGGTATTTGATAGCCCCATGGCACAAGGTTCAGCATCATAGTAGATTAGATAACTTCATACAGCACATTGACAAAGATTGATGCACAAAGTGAAGAATGTACCTCCAGATATAAGAGCACTAGTCTCATTTAGCTGTGGTAATGCGTTGTTGAGTCAAGTACAGCTCAGAGTAAGTTTTGCACAAAAGACCTGAACTCTGTTCTATAATTAACATAATTTCTGTACATTTGTAAGAGAGTTTTTAGAATTTCCAGAGGCATCTAATTTAGGAAGTGGATGCCCCTCCTGCTTCCCAACATGAATCAATCCGGAAGCTCATCCAAACATTGTACTTAATGGGTAACCAACCATTATTGTATCTGACAAGACTATGGAACAGTGTTCAGCATCAATGCAACTCCTTTGTTCAGTACAGTAAATAGAGAAATGCTTGTTGTGTCTTTTAAAGAATATTCATTCTAAAATTAACAAATTTTAGGGCCCTACAGGACTTTAAAACCACACCCTTGAGCAGGCCTCCACCCTTAATCTAAAGCTCAAAGGCCACCCACTTTTAAGGGAAGGGGGAAGAACAGGAACACACAACAAACAGGACCCTAGAACCTTCCCTTCTGTGACTGCCATCTACAGACAACATCAAGATCCTAGCTAGCCAGCCAGTTCTTAGAGTGAAGCCCTGAGGTGAGTAGTGAGCAAAAATTCAGGGGAATGAGGACGGTAAATACCATGCTCAAGGAAAAGAACAAACAAGTTCATACTAGAGAGGGTGAAACCAGGATGCTCCTTGGAGGCAAGGATTCTCAAGCTCCATCTGACACACTTTGAACATATTTCAAGGAAGGACCAGTCCTTGGAGAGGGCCCTCATGCTTGCGAGGGTGGAGGGACAGTGCTAGAGAGGAAGACACTTGATGAGGTGGATTGACTCAATCACTGGAGTAAAAGAGGTAGGTGTCAGAGACAATAACGTTGGAACAGGATAGAGCAGGGGTTAGGGCTGTTGTACACAGAGTGGCTACGAGTCATGAGTGACTCGATAGCACACAACAACAAAACAAGGTCAGATGAGTAGCTAAATAAGAGGCAAAGTCTGGATTTAACTCAGGCAAACTGGTATTAATCAATGCTCTTAATAACATGGTGATAACTCCAAAAACTCTTATGTGTAATGATTATACTCATAATTTCCCTTTGTTTCTAGTCCATACATTTTCAATCTTTATGCACAGATTATCTGGGAGGCTGGGCTCTATGAGGGGAAATATCGCATCAGGATTGGAGGAAGACTCATCAACAATCTGTGTTATGCAGATGACACAACCCTGCTTGCTGAAACTGAAGAGGACCTGAAGCACTTGCTGTGGAAGGTCAGGGACTGCAGCCTTCAGTATGGATTGAGGCTCAATATCAAGAAAACAAAGATTCTCGCCACTGGGCCAATTGGCAGCATCATGATAGATCGTGAAGAGATTAAGATTGTTTACAATTCTAGTTTGACTCCAAGATCAACACTCTTGGTACCAGCAGGAAGAAAACCAAAAGACATATTGTGATGGGAATGCCTGCGGTTAGAGACCTCTCTAAAATACTCAAGAGCAACAATGTCAGTCTGGAGACTAAGGGTTACCTGATACATGCCATGGTCTTTGCAGTCATTTGCTATGCATCAGAGAGCTGGACAATGACTAGGGACAATAGAAAGAGAACTGACGCGGTTGAACTTTGGTGTTGGAGAAGAGTACTGAATATAACATGGACTGCTAAGAGAACAAACAGGTTTGTCCTGGAGAGGGTAAAGGCATGCTTCTTAGCGGTAGGATTCTGAAGCTTCGTCTGACATACTTTGGACATTTTGTCAGGGAGATTCAAGTCCTTGGAGAGGGTCATCATGATTGGGACGGTGGAGGAACAGTGCAGAAGAGGAAGACCCTCAATGAGATGAATTGATTTATTCAGTGACTGGAGTAATGGGGGTAGGTGTGTCAGAGACAGTGAGATTGGCATAGTTTAGGGCTGTTGTACACAGGGTTGCTATGAGTCACAGGCAACTAGACGGCACATAACAACAACAAAACCAACAACTAAACCTCAAGGTTCACTTACATGGAAACATGATTGCCTTCTCCTGTGACATCCTCATAATCTCTATCATACTTGGGAAAATGGTTTTGGTCACCATGTCAATCCATATGGTTGCTGTTGTTGTTTTGTGCCGTCAAGTTACCTGCAACTAATTGCCACCCTATGCACAATAGAATAACTCTGAACCTTGCCGTATCCTGAGCCAATCTCATTACTTCCAATAAATCCAACTCCATTACCCCAGTTATTGACACCCCAGTGTCAATGCATCTCATCCTGCATCTTTCTCTCCCATGCTGTTACTCCACTCTTTCAAACATGATGTTCTTTTCTAGGGATTGGTTTCTCCTGTACAAAAGCCCAAAGTATGTGAGATGAAGTTTCAAAATCCTTGCTTGCGAGGAGCAGCCTGGTTTCAATATCTCAAGGATTAACCTGTTTGCTCTCTTGGCGGTCTATGGTATGTTCAACACTCTTCTCCAACACCACAGTACTAATTCTTCTCTAACACCACAGCTCTATTATCTCTATATGGTAGATGGTCTTTTTCTCTTCTGTTGGCGCTCTATATTTTTATATAGTGTGATATTCTTCTCCAAGGACTGACCCCTTCTGGTAACATGCCCAACCTAGGTAAGATGAAGTCTCACTATCCTTTATTCTCAGGAACACTATGGCTTCAAATCTGCTATAACAGATTACTTTGTTCTTTCAGGAGTTCTATGTATATTTCATATTTTTCATCAATGTCACAACTCAAAGGTGTCAATTCTCAAGTCATTGTTCAACTCTCACATACAAATTTACCAATTAAAAACATCATGACTCAAGTTAGGTAAAATTAGGTTTTCAAGGGACATTCTTGATTTTTAGCACTTTATAGAGGTCCATGACACCAAATATGCCTAATATGATATAATTCTGTTCTTACTTTTTTCCGTATGTAAACTTAACAATGTCTGGCTCTGTGGATTTCTAGAGCTTCCACAGAGGTCTAATAGAACACAATGTCAGGGGTGGGCAAGGAAGAAAGATAAGCATGCCAGCGACCGAAGATCAGATAATCCTTTAAATTCCTTGATTTATTTAACCACTTATTTTCATGCATTCAACATTCCAATAAATATTGATTGAGTAGGCATTATATTCCAGTCAAAAGTAGAAAGCAAAAGGGAAGTCTCTTATAAATATCACATTCTCTAGACTTTACCACTATTAAAACCCACAATTTGATGTTTTCAAATTACAAATAAAAAGAACTTATTTTATTAGAAAATTATCTTGCTAATGGTCTCTTGTAATTAAAAATCTTATAACTTAGAGAAATTAATTGCCAAAAATTGATAGAAAATTTTCACTCACTAAAGAGACAGTCACTTGTAGATTCAGTTTATATTCAATATATATATTTTATCCATTTGACCTCTGGTGACATAGTACATTAGGAGATACGCTGCCACCTCAAAGTTGGTGCTTCTATATGTAATGGTTTGAATCCAATAGAAGTTCTATGGGAGAAAGAAAAATCTACTCCTTTGTGATTTGTTGTTGCTAAATGCTGTCAAACTGAATATGACCCATAGTGACCCTATGAACAACAGATCTGGACTATGCCATATCCTGTGCCATCCTCATACTTTCTGACACACTAGACATCACAACATTCACTGTCACAATCCTCCTGGTTGAGAGACTTCCTCTCTTTCCCAGACCCTCTGCCATCTGAGCATCATATCCCTGTCTAAGAAATAGCTGATCCTAGCAACATACCCAAAGTACATGAGGTGAAGCTTTATCATCTTTGCCTCCAAAGAGCACTCTGGCTACATACGCATCCTCCAAGACATATTTCTTTGCTATGGGATGATTGATCAGTACTCTTCTCAATACCACAGCTCCAAGTCATCAGTTCTTCTGTCATCTTTACTCATTGTCCAGCTTCCAGACGCATATTAAGTGGTCCACATGCAATCTACAGCTTTTAGAAAGCAGATAAGTTGGTTCCAACTGACGTGGCAATTAGTTTTGAAAGCTTTTTGTTGTTGTTTTTAAACTTGTGTTAAAAACCGATATTCCTATGTTTAATTTAAAGGATTTATCCAAATAACATTTTCATATTTTCAAAAAACTACTCAAACTAATTTCTACAAAATTAGTACAAACTTGTAACTCCAGTGGGTTTCCAAAGGCTATAAATCATATGAGCAGAGATTGCTCAACCTTTTCTGTGAATAAGATGGTAAATTTAAACTGCTTGCCTCCGGATTGACAATAGAGCTTTTTATCCACTGTTGTGGTTATGTGCCATCGAGTTGCCTGCAACTCATAGTGACCCTATGTATGCACAATAGCTCTGAACCTTATCCTAATCTGGGTTATTCTCACTGTTTCTGACACACCTAACCCCATTCATTACGCTATCCATCTCATCTTAGGTCTTCTTCTCTTATGCTATCTCTCTGCCCTTCCATGCATGATATCTTTTCCAAGGACTTATCCCTCTTGACAACATGCCCAAAATATGTGAAGGAGAACTTAAAAATCCTTGCCGCCAAAGAACAACCTGATTCAACCTCTCTAGGACAAACCTCTTCTCTTAGAAGTCCATGAAATGTTTAACACTATTCTCCAGAACCACAACTCAAAGGCTTCAATTTTTCTTCTGTTATCCTTGATTATTGCCCAGCTGTCTGAAGTATAACAAGTAATTGCCAAGACCATGGCCTGGATCAAGTGCACCTTAGTCTCCAGACGGACTGACAACACTGTTATTTAGCATCCTGGAGAGGTCCCTGACAGTAGACTTCCCCAATACAACTAATCTTTTCATTTCCCAAATATTGTTGCTGAGAGTGGATTGTGGAGCCAAACAAGTTGAAATTATTATCAGTCTCAGTTTCTTCTTCATCTGTTAGGGTGCGGCTGTTTGGTCCATTGATGAGAATCTTTGTCTTCTTGAGGTTGAGCTTCAATCTCTATTGTAGACTACAGTCCTTTAACTTCTACAGCAAATGCTTCATATCCTCCTTAGTTTCAGCAAGCAAACATGTGTCATCAGCATAATATAGGTTGTTGATGAATCTTCCTCCAATTCTGACACCATATTCTTATTCACAATGTCCAGTCTCTCAAATGATCTGTTCTGAATATAGATTGAAAAGGTATGGAGACAAGATGCAACCCTGATAAACTCGTTTTTCAATTCTGAACCATGCAATGTTTCCTTGCTATATTCTGAGTATTGCTTCCTGGCCCAAGGATAGGTTTCACATGAGCATAATCAGGTGTTCTGGAATTCCCATTCATCTCAATTTATTGTGTCCCACACTAGGCCATCAGAATACCCAATATTATATTTAGCAACAGTTTATTATAGAAACAAGGAAATTAACTATCGTTTGGAGCCTAGAGGCTTAATTACCAGAAAATAAATAGCAAATATCTGAAAAAAACAAGGGTTTTGATAAAATACACATTTAGATTTTAAGCCTATCTATAGTTTATACTTTGGAAGTGAAATGGCATCCACTTGCTAAACAGCATGCCTCTGGAAACTCTATGAACTTTGATAAAGGTCAATAGTTGTAGAGGGGCTTCAAGCCTTTTGTTCATAGGGTTGTTTAGAGTCCTACTTGAAGGCAATCAACAACAACATAGTTTATACTACCTGTAGATTTTTCCCCCTCATTATTCTAAGCACTATTTCCAAGGTCAATTTGTGAAAACAATAACATCTTTACTATGTTATTAAGAGTCTGGCACATAGTAGGTCCTCAGTAAAGGGTTGGGCTCTATAATTGCTACCAGAAATGTGCTACTGACATCTAGTGGTAATTTCCAGCAAATCTAAAAAACTCATCCTGTAACTCAAAGACCTCCCAACAAAAACTTTGCATCTGTTCCATCAGCAAACTATTTACTGAACATCTCTTTTGTACCAGATTCTTAAACAGATTTGTAAAGATGGAAAGATATCAACAGCACAGTTACTGCCCAAGAGAGCAGACACATGTGAACCATCTATAATAAAATAGTGTAACAATTTCTACAACCGCAGTACAAGTAAGTGATAATGTGCTACAGAATAAATAACTTTCTCTGCTGAAGAAGATGACATTTGCACTGGGTTTTAAAGATGTTCTGATCATTATTCAGTTGTACAAGAGGTGGGGAAATTTGGACATGTAGAAAATAAGTTAAGGTACATTTGGTCAAGATTTGTTTACCGTGTGAAGGAGTTTAGTTCTAACTAGTATATGGCAAAAAGAAAGTAGAATCTTCAGCTAAGAAGCTTCATATGTGTTGTTATTGCTGTTGATGTTGCTGCCTGTGCTACTGGATGAAAAACTACTTATAGCTGACAGTCCAGTGAGTTTTCATAGGATATAAATTGCACTAGAGAAGATTGCCCTTCTTTTTTCCATGAGACATCTGGTGGACTTACAACACATGCCTTTGGGTTGTGAACACAACTCCTTACCACAGATTCACCAGAGCTTCCTCATAATTACATGTAGCTAACATATGTAGCAGTACTGAGTCCTGAGAAGCAATGATGTCAGTCTAGAGACAAAGTTATGCCTGATCCAGGCCATAGACTTCACAATTACTTGTTGTACATTAGAGAGCTGGACAATGACTAAGGATGACCGAAGAATTGATGTTTTTTAGTTGTGGTGCTGGAGAAGAGTCTTGAACATACCATGGACTGCCAAAGAAATAATAGGTCTATCTTGGAGAGTGAGAAACCAAGTTTCTCCTTGGAGGCTAGGGTTTTAAAGCTCTGTCTCACATACTTTGGGTGTGTGGCTAGGAGGCACTGATTCTTGAAGAAGGACATCATGCTTGGGAGGATGGAGGGGCAGAGCAGGAGAGGAAGACCCTGAATTAGATGTTACAGTAACTGGGGCAATTGGAGTACTAGGTGTATCGGAATTAGCGAGACTGGCTCAGGACAGGACATGCTTTAGAGCCTGTACATAGGGTCACTATGAGTCACAGGCTTCTCAATAACACATTACAAATACAACATATGAAGCAGATGATCTGATGGAGAAATATAGACAATCTCCCTCCCTGTAAATTGAAGCATCTAATAACACCTCTATTCCCCAGTAGTACAGTAATGAGTTGGTTCCTACTTGACCACACATAGCAACAATAAGAAGGATAGGATGATGGGGAAAGTAGTTTGAAGAACTCATTAAGAGACTATTATAAATCCCTTTGGGAGGCAAAAGTTATCTAAAATCACTGAGTGAGAATTGAGATTACCCGAAATAGTTGCTTACTACTCTATCCTGACTCATGGCCATAGCACAGCTTTTAGAAAAGGACTGTATTCCATGAGCTTAAATGACTAACAATTTAGAAGTAGTTTACAAGATCATTCTTTCTGGACACCTCTAAATGGACTTAAGGGTCTAGCATTTAGATTATCAGCTAAACACATTATCCTTTTGAACTTCACAGGGATGATCAGAATTGGGATAAACAATAGAAAACATAATAGACATTTTTGAAGTATAATAAACACATCATAACAACTTTAAGGATATGGAACTAAATGGAGAAAAAAAACAGAGGTGGAGTCTACGTCTTCTGGATTGAGTGAAAGAAAATAGTAAGCAGAGCAGAAGAAATTGGTTTCCACAGTAAACAAGAAGATAAAGAGATTTATGACTTTTGGACTCTTCTAAAATATATTCATGTAGAAATAGCTAGTATAGTTTTGGAGAAGAAAACTGGACTGAATATTAAGAACTAGTCATGAGAAGAAAGCCAAACCACCAGAATAAATGAGAATTCCCTGAAAAAAAGGAAGAGCTAAGAGACAAAGCACAAAATTCGGGAAACA
The DNA here is from genome assembly GCF_000299155.1 of Elephantulus edwardii. NCBI lineage: Eukaryota > Metazoa > Chordata > Mammalia > Macroscelidea > Macroscelididae > Elephantulus > Elephantulus edwardii. The sequence continues at coordinate 6,335,936 of NW_006399894.1, forward strand.
GAATAATTTAAATCTCCACTACTTCATGCAATTGACACAACCCTGGTGACTGAAAGTGAAGAGGACTTAAAACACTTGATATAGAAAATAGAATATAACAACCTTTATTATATTTATATATTTCAACATTCAGACTACAAAAATCTTTACCACTGGGCCAATCCGCAACATCATGACAGAGGGTGAAAAGATTAAAATTGTCAATAGACTCATCTTACTTGGATCCACAGCCAACATTCTTGGTTCCAGAGGACAGGAAATCAAAATATATATTGCATTGGGAAATCTTGCAGTCAGGGACCTCTCCAAAGTACTGAAGAATGAGGATGTCATTTGGAAGACTAAGGCACACCTGATCTAAGCCATAGTTTTATCAGTTACATTATAATTATACATCAGAGTTTGATAGTGAATAAAGATGACTAAAGATTTGAGGGATCTCTGGTGGCCTAGTGGCAAGAAGCTGCACTGGAATGTATCACTGCTCTGCAGAAAGATGGGTTATCTCCTTTTGTCCAATTAAATCCCTCTGAAAATCTACCCGAGGTTCAGCTATGAGTCAGTTCTAACTCAATGGTAAATAATAACAAGACTTGATGCCTTTGAATTGTGGTTTTGAAGAAGAGTATAAATAATCCCAAGGACTGCTAAGAGATCAAAACAAAATATGTCTTGAAGTGGGTACAGCCAGGGAGCTCCATAGAGAGAAGAATGGTTAAACTTCATCTCACATACTTTGGGAATGTTGTTAGGAATGGTCAGTCCTTGGGAAAGGGCATCATGCTCAGAGAGTTAGAGGGGCAGCAAAGGAAAGGAAAACTTTCCATGAGATGGAATGACATGATGACTAAAACTAAAATGTACTCAAATATGTCAGAGATGATGAGGATGGCACAGAATAGAGAGCAAGATTCAGATGTGTCCTTCATAGAGTCATTATGGATAGTGGTAAATTTGATGGGACCTTATAACAACAACAGTAACACTTCGTAGAGCTCAAGTGGCTAAGGAGGTGCATTGCCAAACCAAAGGCAAGTAGTTATAATTGACCAGCTGCTGAGAGAAAGATGGACAATTTTCACTGAAGGGTCAGCTATGAGTCACTTCCAGCTCAATGGCATATAACAACAATGTCACATGGTCATCATAAGTTGTCTTTGAGGCATCTAACAATAAAAAAAAATACAAACCCACAAATATATTAAATTCATTTACAACTGAAAATGGCTCTCTACTTGGTTTCTGGGGACAAAGACTTTATAGGAAGAGAATTCTCATTTTTCTCCTATGGAACAGCTTGTGGATTCAAATTGCCAACTTTTCTGTTACAAGCCCAGTACCTTATGCCTCCAGGGCTGGAGTCAGCTAAAATGTGTTCAGAATAATCTCTTGGTAAGTTATACACAAGCAGTTAGACCTCAAAATGACTTAGAAAATAGCTTGGTGATAGGAATAATTCAGTGATAATACAACATAATTTTAAAAAACACATTTAAACTTAAGGAGTGAAAGAAGAGTCCTAAAATGCAATCACTAGAGTTGCATGAAATAAGTGGTATTTGAATTTTCCTTTCATAAGCTACGTTAACACTGCTTTATGCTTGGACGGTAGTAATTCCCAAGGATGAGAGAAAATGTTATTTGACTGTACATAAAATACGTAGCTCTTTCACTTACGTATTAAAGAGGGTCATCTAGATTTTGTACTATTTTTTGTTTTATATTCGTTTTCTTTTACGTTCTCTTTTCCTGTCTGCTAGTATGTGTATTTCTTGCTTCAGTGATTTTCTGGGAAGAGAGCCCGGACTTGTTTAATGTTTTATTATTACAGACTACTTCACAAATTTAAGATATTAACTCTACACTCTAGTGTTGTTGAGTTGGAAGAGAACAGTTATTCATGCTATTTCATCATCTAAATATCTAGAGATGGCCTTCTGAAAGATATATAATCTTCATATTCTTTTTAAAGATTCAATTTATCCCTTTAGTTTTTCATTTCTTATCATGGTAGCATAAAATATAGAAAGCTACAGTTTCCAGCAATTAATGTGATTTTTTAATGACTAATATTTTGTATACTCTAATGCTCAGCCTCTTGATTGTTATAGTCATACATAACTTCATCTGTCACGTTAGAGTGACCTAGCTTAATCATCACAGATTAGTTTAAATACCCTTTAAATATCATTTCAAAATCCATGTACTGAATCTGCAAGCATTATATAATTTTGTGCAGTCATTTAATCTGTCTGCACTAGAATTAGCCTTATTTGTGCAAAGGGAATTACAGGTCACATCATATGAATATGATGAGCACCTAAAGACCGTGTATAATTTAATCAGTACAAAGGATAATAGGTAATTTAACACAATAAATACCACTAATTGGCTTCATCATGTGATAGCATAAACATATTTTAAAATTCACCTGGATCATGAGCTTTAAAATGATAAAACTTAAAAATCTTTTTAAGAATTTCAACTATATTAATTTTTTTATAAAACAGAGTTTAATAAATACTTATAAACTTATTCTACAAAGAAAATGTTACAATTCTATTTTAGTAATTAGTGACAAAGATCTAAACTGTTTTCTGAGCAGCCCCCCAAGTTGTAACAATTGCTCACTCCCTATTTTGATCCAAGAAAAATGAATAAAATAAAGAGCTGAGAAACAGTGAGTCTAAAGATCTAATAAAGCATGTAAATCTACGCTTCTTCTCACCTAAAACTATGGTGTCCATTTACAACTACTGACTGTCCTGATTTGGAATTAAAATAGAAGGTCTTGCCTACTGTAGGTTAAAACAGATAATAAAATTTAGAATTATAAAAGAATAAACTTGCTGGTCTGATAGAAACAAGAGACTGGTTGAACCCTTGTAACAATAGCTTTTAGACACAGCTCAAACTTGAACCTAGACCTACTCTCACATACCATCTTTCGGTCACACAAACAAAAATATATTACTGTTGACTTGATTCTGACTCAAAACTGACTTGATTCTGACTCAAAACTGACTCTCCATTGGGTTTCCAAGGCTGTAATCTCACTGGAGGGATTGTTCAGCTTTCCCTTACGGTGCCATGAGTGGATTACAACTGTTAAAGTGGCATAATCTTTGCAACAGCAGTACATCTATCCCCAAACTATGCCACCAATCAGAAATGTATAGGGCTACAAGGTTAACAGTAATAGTCAAGAGGAACATGCTTCTCAGAACAAGACAACGTATGAGACCCACAAGGAAGCATTTTTCCGAAAGAAAAGTTCAGAAGGACAAATAAGAATGGAGAAGCCAGGAGAAAAATGTGAAGAGTGCTGTTAAACTGAAGAGCAGCAGCCAGCCACCTGCCGCGGAACTCCAGAGGAGCGAAGACTGTGAGACCCCAGAGGAGTGAAGACTGCCGGACACTGTGGGACCCCCCTGTAGCCCACATCTGTGTGACCCTTAGCACACAGGGTGCTGCTGCATAAACCCCCAGCAG
>NW_006399894.1:6346434-6379635 GCF_000299155.1 Elephantulus edwardii
ACCAGCAGCCAGGAAATCAAGAGATGAATTGTACTGAGAAAGTTAGCTATTAGAGACCTCTCCACAGTAATGAAGAGCAATGATGTCAGCCTGGAGACCTAGGGACATATGATCCAAGCCACAGCCTTAGCAATCTTATGGTATGTGTCAGAGAGCTAGACAAGGACTAGAGCGGATAGAAAGTGAACTGATGCCTCTCAGCTTTGGTGCTGAAGAAGAGTGTTGAGTATACCATGGACTACTAGGAGAACAAACTGATTTGTCCTGGAGCGGGTAAAACCAGGTTGCTCCCTGGAGGCAAGGATTATGAAGCTTTATCTGACATACTTTGGGCATGTTGCAAGGAGAGACCATTCAGTTCTTAGATAGGGACATCATGTTTGGGAGGGTGAAGGGACAGCACAAGAGAGGAAGACCCTCAATGAGATGGATAGATTCAGTGATTGGGGTAATGGAAACAGGTGTGTCAGAGATAGGTTGGCAGAGGATAGAGCAGGGTTGGGTTTAGAGCTCTTTCATGTAGGCTTGCTATGAGTCGCCAGTGACTTGATTGCACATAACAACAATAACAACAATACTTTGGTATTTATTTTCAGTACTTAATATTTACTGTCAAAATATGCATCTGAGAACCGGATAATGAGTAAGGATGAAAGAAGAAGAACTGATGTCTTTGAGCTGTGGTGTTGGAGATCAGAGCATGGAACTCCCATAGACTGCCATAAAAACAAATATGCCTTGAAAAGTGTGCACTCAGAGTACTCTTTGGAGGCAAGGATGCTTTACATATTTCAGGTATGTTGCTAGGAGGAGCTATTCCTTGGAGAGGGACATGATGCAGGACGAGTGAAGAGTCAGCAAAAAAAGAGGAAGACCTTCAAACAGGAGGGTTGACATGGTGACTGCCACATTGAGCTCTATTGTGTCAGGAAGTGTGATGATAGCATAGGATAAGATCAGGTTTAGATCTGCTGTTCAAAGGGTGGCTATGAGTCATACTCAACTTGACAGCTCCTAACAACAATTTGGTGACAGATATGGAAAGAGAAATAAATGTTTCATAAAGAGAGGTTAAAGTAATTTGATGAAGAATGGCAGGACTCCAACATATCATTTACTACATCTAGTCATTGTTCTTCTTATCAGTCATAGTGTAATACTGTGGGTTTACTCTGGCATCACATATCTCTGTTTGAATTATAGGTTCACTGGTTGCTGTTATGATGAACACTATGACCCTGATGTGCCAAATACTATATTGGTCACCCAAATATGATATTGGTCACCCATGGCAGACAGAGTTTGGTGGAGCTTCCCGATTAAAACAAGCTTGGAAACAGGAATGGCATCCACTTCTGAAATAACTTGCCTCTGGAAAACCTGTGAACTTGGAGAAACGAAGGAAGTTATACAAGTATTCAAATCTTTTGTTCATAGGGTTGCTATGAGTTGCCTACAACTTGACAGTATTTAACAACAACAGTTACTATGTTGCTTTGGTTAAATAATTTAAACTATTTCTAACTTTGTTTCTTCTCCATTAAAGTAGAATGATAATAGTTGTTATTTTAGAATTAAATACATGACTATCATAAAGTGTTACACCAATGCCAGAATAAATAAGAGCTTGGCTTGGAAATTCCAGTTAAAAGGAAAGAAGCCCTTCTCAATGACATAGATTAACACAGTGACTGCATCAATGGGCTTGAGCAAAGCAGAGATCATGAAAATAGTGCTGAGTAAGGCAAGGTTTTGATCTATTTGATGTGTTGTTAATAGAGTCAATAAGAATCTTAATAGAGTTGGCAGCACCTAAAACAACACCACCAGAAAAATAAGTACTTCATGACATGCTAACACTATACCGACAGAGGTCCTTCTGTAACGATTATGGCCAAGAAAATTCTATAGAGTAGTGGTATAAATCAGAATATGTACCGGGTTGAATAAAGATGCCAGAAAAGGAATTGACATCTTTGAGCTGTGGTATTAGAGTCCTGAAAATTCAATGGACAGCCACAAGAACAAACAGAAATGTACTGGAGAGAGTGCACTTGGAATGCTCTTTGGAGGTAAGAATGATGAGGCTTCCCCTCACATACTTTGGGCATGTTGCTAGGAGCTGCTATTCCTTGGAGAGCCACATGATGCTAGGAAAGGTGAAGGGTCGGCAAAGGAGAGGAAGATTTTCAACTAGGTGGACTGACACAGTGACTGCTGCAACGGGCTCTTGTGTGTTAGGATGGCACAAGGTAGAACAGGATTCAGATCTTTTGTTCATAGGGTCACTATGAGTCATACTCCACTCGATGGTACCTAACAATAAGAACAAAAACATACCAAGTTGTATAACTAGGTAGCATTTAACAGCAATAACAGTAGAGAGAATATATTGCAGTTTTGAATATTCCCATTAGTAAAGATAATTGCACCCGTAGGGTGAAATCATGCTGTTTCTTGGAGGCAAGGATACTAAAGCACCATTTCACATTTTGGCATATGTCCACAATAAACACTCTTGGCACCAGCAGCCAGGAAATTAAAAGACGTATTGCAATGGGAAAGTCTGCTGTTAGGGACCTCTCCAGGGTACAGAAGAGCAATGGTGTCACTCTAGAGACAAAAGTGCATCTGATACAGGCTATGGTCTTTGCAATTTCTTGTTATGCGTCAGAGAGTTGGACAATGACTAAGGAGGATAGAAGGAGAATTGATGCCTTTGAGCTGTGGTGTTGGAGAAGAGTATTGAGGGTACCATGGACTGATAAGAAAATAAACAGATTCATCCCAGAAAGGGTTAAACCGGGCTGCTCCTTGGAGGAAAGGTCATGTTGTAAGCAGAGACCTGTCCTTGGAGAAGGACATCATGTTTGGGAGAGTGGAGGGCAGGCGCAGGAGGGGAAGGCCCTCTAGGAGATGGATTGATTCAGTGACTGGGGCAATCGGGATGACTGTGTCAGAGACAATGAGATTGGCACAGGACAGAACAGAGTTTAGGGCTGTTGTACATAGGGTCACTATGAGTTGCAGGCACCTCAGTAACACTTAGCAACAACCAAATACATGATATTTCCATAGAAAAAAAAATATGTTCATCCTAATTGTGGTGGGAATACTATAATTAAGTTTAAACTAGTTTGGTCAGTGTTGCTATGAGAAAAACTAGATTCTCAATTTTGAGGCAGAGCAGGGGGAGTTGGTACAGGAAGTTCTCATATGGAATTACTTGCAAATGCTATTTTATTATCTTCATAAGAATTTTGGATGTAAACCAAATTCCAAGGTCTTAGAAGACTTTGAATTATTAAGTAAAGAAGCTTCTAAGTATCTCCCTCTCCCCTTCCTCTCCTCCGGAAAAAAAAAAAGAGTGAACAAGTGAACAACAAAACAGGTTTTATTAAGCAGGAATTAGTAAAATTTGGGTCTTTTTTGATGAGTACTAGCAATTGAAATAATAGATATTATTTTAAACTCAACTATAGTGTGTGGGCTGAAATATTGCAATTCTTACATATTTATGTCTTTAAAAATATTAACATAATATTTTTAATGGCACAACATAGTGTAAGAACTCTAGTGGCCTAGTGGTTCAAGACACTGGACTGTAATTTCCAAAGCCACCTGATTTGAATCCACCAGCTGCTCTGCAGAAGGATGGACAACTCCTCCTCCTGTGCTATTTATAATCTTTGAAAACACACTAGGGGATCAGCTCTGAGTCAGTTGTGCCTCAATGACACACAACAATCATTGGTCAAATGCATTATTTAATCTGTTTATTTCTCAGAAGGTTAGGGAGCTCTGGTGGTATAGTCCATAGGGATTGCTTGCTAAGCCAAAGGCTAAGCCTCTTTGAGAGTTCAAGTTCATCAGCTACTACGCTGACGAAAGATAGGTCACTTCCTCCTGTTTTATTTGCACTGTTAAAAACCCACTGAAGGGCACATTATGATTAGTTTCTGAGTTTACAACAATGATTTTAAGTTTAAGCATATTTTTTACCTTCTCTAAAGATCACACACTAGGTAATGAGGTGTTGATCTCTGATGAAGAAATTAACAAGTCCTGAAATATAAGTAAAGACAATAAAATAACTATTCCAGAGACTTACCTTCAGTAGGGATGACTGAGGACCAATATCCAAAGAATCCTAATAAAATGGGTCTGAGGAAAGGAATATGAACAGACAGTGGGCATAAGGTCAACTCATTGTCCTGGACTAGAGGAATGAGTAAAGAATAGTGAAAGATTGTGGTTGTTATATACCATAGATTCAGAACCTTCACATAATCAATCCTCCAGTGTGTTTTCAAAGGCTGTAAAGTGCATGGTACAATTCCTTACCAATAAGTCATCAACGCTCTCAAGAAAAGATAAGAGGATCTATTTACAGGCAAGTAGAAAGGGGCAGGGAGGAAAATGTGCAACAATGAATGAATGGATATCCAAGTTCTTTCTAAATTTACAATAAAATCTCAATTTAAAAAAAGAACAGTGAAAATATGCAGAAAACGAAGCAGGTGTTACCATTGCAGGTTGATGGAAACTGAGTATGTTAGCTGGTACAGTAAAAAATTTGCCGTTTACCTGAAGATTATCTGTTTTACAATAAAATTGAAATTTTTCATTGGTGTTGTGTGCCATCAAGTAGCCTACAACTCATAGCCACCCTATGTACAACAGGTCTGAAGCCTGCCTCAGCCAGTATCACCGACTCTGACACACCTAACCCTATTATCTCATTTACTGTGTCAAAACATATCATCCTGGGTCTTTCTCTCTTGTACTGTTCCTCCACACTCCAAAGCATCATGTCCTTCTCCAAGAATCCGTCCCTTCAAGCTACATGTTCAAAGTATGTGAGATGGCTCCTCCAGGGAGATACTTTGTTTTATGCTCTCCAAGAGAGACCTGTTTTTTCTCTTGGCAGTGCATGGTATGTTCAACAGTCTTCCAGGACCAAAACCCAGAGGCATTTATTCTTCTGTCATCCTTAGTCATTGTCCAGCTCTCTGATGCATAGCAAGTATTTGCAAATACCATGAGCTACATCAGATGCACCTTAGTCTTTAGGCTGACATTTTTGCTCCTCATTATTCTGACAGCACATTTTCCAAAAGCAATTAATCTTTTGATTTCTTGCATGCTGATGCAAAGAGGGTTGGCTGTGTAACTGAGCAAGCTGAAATTATTAACAACCAAAACCTCTTCTCCATATATCATGTGCTGTCAATTGGCACAGTGTTAGCATCATAGTAACGGAAATGTTTCATTTCTTCTGTATATTTTTGAGATGCCCATAAGCTTCTTTGAGTAATTTTAAAATGTATCTTCACTTATATAAGAGAAAATATTTCTCTTATGAAAGGAAATAAATCGGGAAGGAAATAAACTTAAATTCATTTAAAAAAACACAAAACACTCACTAGCAAGGAAACTGCTGTGTTTCAGGGCTGATTCTTCATTTATTTTACATTGCTCTACTCACTAATATAAATCTATCATAAACCATGCCTAATTTTTGCCACGAATTTCTCACCAGTGGGCCCATTGGCAGCACTATGATAGATGGAGAAGAGACTGAGGTTGTTAACAATTAATTACAGCTTACTTGGCTCCACAATCAACACTCTTAACACCAGCAGTCAGGAAATCAAAAGATGAAATACTTTAGGAAAAGCTGCTGTCAGGCGTCTCTCCAGAGTGCTGAAAAGCAACTATGTCAGTCTAGAGATTAAGGTGCACCAAATCTAGGCCATTTTCTTCACAATTACTTGTTAAACTTCAGAGAGTTGGACAATGACTAGGGATGACAAAAGAATTGAAGCCTTTAAATTGTGGTGCTGGAGAAGAGTCTTGAACATACCATGGACTGAGATGGATTGATTCAGTGACTGGGGTAATAGGGGTAGGTGTGTCAGAGACAATAAAGTTGGCACAGCATAGAGCAGGGTTTAGACATTTTGCATACTGCATCGCTATGAGTCGAAGACGACTCGATGGCACATAACAACAACAACAACCTGGGTCTCCACAAGAAAAAGGCTGATAACCAAATTACAAAATAAGCAGAAGACATGGAAAGAATTTTCACAGAGGAACATATTCAAATGGCCAACAGACACTGGCATTAAGATGCTCAAAGTCACTGGCAATAAGAGAGATGAAAATCAAAACCACAATGAGATAGCATCTCACTTTAATAGCAGTGACAAAATTTAAGAGGACAGACAGCAAGTAATAAATGTTAGAATGTGGTGAGATAGGAACTCTTTTTTATAATTATTAAATTTTATTAGTTTTAATGAACATTTACAGAGATTTTGGGTTTTCATTCATTCATTGTTACACTATTTTCTCTACCCTCCTCCCCAGTTCGTTCATTCCCCCTCCTTGAAAGTCTGTTTTAATTGTCCAATTGCCATAGTGCTTGCCAAAGCCAGTTCTGATTGATCTCCTTTGTCAGTGTGTCCTTTGCCATTCCCTATCACTCCTCCCTGAGAGAGACATCACCCTGACTCTTACACAGTGTTAGTGGGATTGTAAAATGGTTCAACCACTCTGGAAGGCAGTTTGGTGATTCCTCAAAAATCTGAACATAGAAATTCCATTTGAAAAAAAAAAAAAAGAAATTCCATTTGACCCAGCTATTTCATTGCTTGGAATATATCTCCCCAAAAGGCAGTCAGGATTTTGAAGCTCTGTCTCACATACTTTGGACACTAAGCCAGAAGAGACTGTATCTTGGTGAAGGACATCATGCTTGGAAAGGTAGAGGGACAGCACAGGAGAGGAAGATGAGATGGATTGACATAGTAACCGTATGTCAGAATTAGTCAGACTGGCTCAGGACAGTGCAGGTTTCAAAACTTCTGTAAAAAGAGTCGCTATGGGTCACAGGAAACTCGATGGCACCTAACAATAGACATTTCTGCCAACTCTTTGCCTTTAATTTTTAAATTGCTGATTCTTTACTGTTAGTTGCTTTGGAATCAGTTGTAATTGATGACAATCCCATAGCAAAATATAAAAATGTTGTCAGGTGTCCTGTCATCTGAAAGACTATTGGCGTGTTTGAATTCATTGTTTTCCAAACTAGAAGGCTCACCTAGCAATATACTGGGTGATGGGAAGCTGATTCATACCTTTTCTATTTCTGGGAATAGGTTGCCAGGCCTTTGTTCATTTTCTGCCTTAGTCTGAAAGCTTTCCTGACTGTTGATACCAAAAATGTTGATTATTGATGCAAGTAAAGTGAAGACATCGACAATTTCAATCTTAATGACATTGGAATACTCCATGACATTGCCTATTGGACCCAGTAGTGAGGATTTAAGGGTTTTTATGATGTTGTATGTAATCCAAATTATTGAAAGCTGTAGTATTGTATATCTGCAGCATGTGTTTCAAGTACTCTTCACTCTTTAGTAAGGAAGGTTGTGTCATCTGCATTATGCAAGTTGTTAATCAGTTTTTTCCAATTCTGATGCCGCATTCTTCTTCATGGAGTCCAGCTTATTGACTTATCTGTTCCGCATATAGATTGAATAGTACTGAAAAAGGATACAGCCCTGATGCACACCTTTCTTCATTTTAAAAGATGTGGTGCTCCCTTACTCTGTTCTGATAAATTCTTGGTCTAGTTAGGGGTTTCACAAGAGCAAAATTAAATATTATGAGATTCCCATTCTTAATGTTAGCTATAAATTTTTAGAGCCCACAGAGTCAAATGCCTTTGCATAATTAAAAAAAAATAGAAACAGATCTCCATCTGGTAATCTCTGTTTTCAGTCTCCATCCATCTGACATCAACATTGATATCTTATTGCTTCTTCTAAAACAAATTTTAATTTGTGGTGACCCTTTGTTTTCTGCTCTAGGTAAAATCAGTAATGTTTTACTTGCATCTCATATTGATATTGCTCAATAACTTATACTTTCTGTTGGCTCATCTTTTATGAGGATGGGAACAAATATGCATAGCTATCTTGCAAGTTTCTTGGCACAGACTTGTGAGCACATCCAGAGCTATATCTGTTTTCTGTAACACTTCAATTGGTATTCAATCAGTTCCTGAAGTCTTAGTTTTTGTCAGTAACTTCTCTGCAACTTGAACTTCTTCCTTCATCATTATTGGTACTTTATCATATGCTACTTCCTAAACTGAGTCTGTCAGTCAATTATTTTTGATACAGTGACTCTGGTTCTTATGTTATTATTAATTATTATAATTAGCCATCTCCATACCTTTTCAATCTTTATTCAAAACAGACCATTCAAGAAGCTGCACTTTATAAGAAGTAATGTGGCATCAGGATTGGAGGAAGACTCATCAACAACATATGTAACGCAGATGGTACAACCCTGCTTGCTGAAACTGTAGAAGATATGAATTGCATGCTGCAAAAGGTCAAGGACTGTAGTCTTCAATATTTTGTTTTGTTCAATATTTAGTCTTCAATGTTTTGTTCATGTGCATAGGGTTTTTTACTATGTTGTACACATTTTCCTTTATTGACATTATGTTTTCTACAATCATTCCGATACATTGTGTTTTATTAATCACCATTGTACTATTATCCCTTCTTTTCAGGTCCCAGCTAGATCTTTCCTGTTTGCTTTACTCCCTTTCTCCCTTCACCCACCTAATTGTGATTTTCCTCCTACTCATTCTCATCCCTCCGCTCCCACCTCTTGCTCCCTTGGACTTTCCTACATGTCTTCTAGTTATCCTTCTATTTTTACAAGAATGGCCATCAGCAATATTTGTCCTTATAAGACTGAATTAGTTCACTCAGCATAAAGCTCTCTATCACCTTCTTTTGATGCTTCCTGCATCATTCAAGGTTTTGCCCGTAATATCATTGTTGCAATTCAAAGCCTGACTTTGATTTTTTTTTATTTCTCCCCTACTTGTAATAACGTTTTGCTTCTTTCATGCGTGAGATCCTTGAGGTCATTCCACAACTCATCAGTTATTCAATAATCAGTGTTCAAACTTCTTTTTGATATGGCTTTTAAATTCTAATGGTTAAAATATGCTATTTTAAATAAGGTAAATATGAAGCTTGAGGATATACTGTGTAGGGAGATGGAACTTCTAATCCAAAGGTCACTCATTCATCTCTGGGATTATCACCAATAGCTCCATGGAAGAAAGATGGGCCATCTCCTGTTTGATTTACAGCATTGTAAATCCAGTTAAAGATAAACTATGAGCCAGGTCTGACTGCACAGCAATGCATTGAGTTTGTGTTCAGAGTATCTTATGGCTTGTTGTTGTGATTGTTGGTAGGTGCAATTGAGTCAAATATGACTCATAACAACCCTATAAACAGTAGATTTGAACCTTGTCCTATCCTGTACCTTTCTCATCATCTCTGACAGACTTGAGCCCATTGCTTCAGTCACTGTGTCAATCCATCTTATCGATGGTCTTCCTCTCTCTCATTGACCCTCTACCTTTCCAAACATGATGTGCTTTTCCAAGGAATAGCCTCTCCTAGGAATATCATCCTTGTCTCTAAGAAGCACTATAGCTGCACTTTTCCAAAGACATATCCATTTATTCTTTTGGCAATCCCTGGGATATTCAGTTATCTTCTCCAACACCAAAACTCAAGTATAGGAACATATTACACAAGTTGTATAGATTACTAATGAGGGTGTTTATCCATTTTCACCCATCCCATAGTGCCTAAATTATTAGGTTCAAAGCAGGAAATGGGAAGGTAAATTGTTTAAAGAAGAATCAAAGAGAGTACCATGTCCTTTTCAGTCAGTGCTTCCTGTGCGAAATAAACTGAGACCTAGAACAAAATGCCTCAGCAGAAGAGAGAATAATAGAGAATGAGATACTGATGAGAGACAGAGCTGAATTGGAGCTGCTGTCCCACAGAGACAGAACTGAGAGCCTGGCGAGGAAGTTCCTAATTGACAAGACTAAGAGCTATGTAACACTTCCTCAAAGCATGAAGCTGAAGACCAGAGGCCAGCAACCATGCATGAGAATCTTTCCTAAGAGAAGAATTGTACCCTCATTAAAGAGCTTGATCTTTGAAAATTCTGTGTGGTCACTGCAACAGATAAGTAAGCTCTGTTGACCAGCAAAAGCACTGGAAGAAGTTGATATTAGAATTGATAGAAGTAGATACAAGAGCATGTCTGACCTCTTAGGAATCAGTTTTGTGTTGCTTATAATGTGGACAGAGACCCTTTCCCCTTACAAAGTTGCTTGAGGTCAAATATTACTATTCAGAAGCTGTGGTCTACAAACAGCTATGGGTCAGTTCTGACTCAATGGTACACAACAAAAATATAGACAGTTAATTTTATCTGAAATTGTCTCTTACCTAAAATATTTTATATGGACGGCTCTATAAGGAACTGTCTTGCTAATGCAAAAGTACTTGGTTCAAATCTACCAGCTTAACTCCAGAATGAAGATAGTAAATATCATATATACAATTTACTACCTTTGAAAATCCACTAGAGGTTCAGCTATGGGTCTGTCCCTATTTGACTATAGATTTAAAAATTTTAAAACTTGAACAACATATACCAAGTAAATTTTCATTTTCTTACTAGGAATTTGTATTTGCAGAATTTATTTTTGAGAATTTAGAAACCATTAAGACTTATATTAGGCACTGGAAAAACTGATACTCATAGTGCAAGTTAGTCCTAATAGACAGTAAAAATCTTCCAATAACATGACATACAAACTTGTATGATTGGGGGAAAGATGAAGGGGAGTGTAAATTATAAAAACAATAATTATAGTATTAATTTTATTATATTTAATGTTACAGTCTGCACAGTTTAAAGAGTTTTACACCTATAATTTAACCCATTTTATCCTCTCATCAAATTAAAAAAAAATGAGATTAATTGTTATGGTCTGATTAAGATATAATTCTTTCAACAAAAATTTTATTTATAATCACAAAGATCTTCTACTTTCTTTATTTCCTGTCAATTCTCTGAAGGGAAGAAATAGTTCTATTTTATTTTCATAAGTCTTTTAAAGGTTGCTTCATCTCAAATTCATGTTGTAAATCAGATACATCTTAGTAGCAAACTAAAAGCATTGAAATATTGAAAAATTCACTACAAAAGAATTATATTTCTCTCAACTTTTATATTTTAAGGAAGAGTATAATATTACCCATATATACTGCTCCCAAAATAGTTGTATTACAAGGTTATGAAAAAAATCCCCTTTCTAAAAAAATGCTATATAGCAACCAAGAATGATACAGCAAAAGTAGAAAAAGAAATAAAAACATAAAATCTTTTCTTAATCTGAATGCAGAAAGCAAAGAAAGAATTAAAATCGAAGTCATTATTAAAAATCATTTATAATGATGCTCTATTTCCTGAGCAGATGTTTTTATTTGATACAAGAAGATACTAAGAAAGCATAATTATCATCTGAAATTTCAAAGTAATATCAAATATTAGATTTTAAAGAATAATAGTACTTTAATAGTCTTAGCTATTTTCTATTTCCAAGAATGATACATTGTCTTCATTTTTTGTTTTATTCTTAGAACTCACTTTTCTTCGTCCTTTTAAAATAGTTTTCTTTTGTGATCTATGTGAGCTAAAAAAAGAAAGTGATTTTTTTAAAAAATAACTCATGAAATATACTAGTTCTAAAATGCACGATTCAATAATTCAAATTAAGTTATATATGGAAAGATAAATCAATGGCTGATTTTACCTTCTTACTTTTAAAATTAGTTTGTGGCAGTATTTCAGATATATTAAAAATTACCTTGAAATAGAGAAAACTACTATCTAAATCTCTAAATCCTGCTACTTGCACATCTAGACTTGAAAAATATTTCTCATTTCAAATAGACAAACATAGATTGCCAGAAATTAAAAATGTGAAGCATACTCAATTATATTAACAATGGTGTAAAATTAATTATTAAGATTCATATTCCTCATATACTTAAAAGTATTATCTTTTCAAATTATATACTACATAACCTAAAAATTTTAGTTATTTAGTTAAAATTTCAGAATAGTGTAGGTTGCAAGGGATATACTTGTTGAATCAGAAAAATCTTAGCTTAAGTAGAGAATACTAGAAAGATTTTTTCCCTCTTTTATGTTACTAGCTATGCAAAGACATTTGTCTGTATGGAGCATAATGAATTATGGGTAATATAGAGCTGTGATATCTAGGTTTATCATTCAAACTGTCTCTTATAGCCAATGATCAATTGCGTATTTTGTGCTGAAGTATTTATTGTATTAAGAAGAGAAGATTAAGCTAGGATACAAGTCCCATCCTATTATAGGCTTATTTATAGATCTTTTATTTAGATCTTTTTTGGGGATGCCTGAGTTCAAGTGATAGTCTACAACACCAGTTTCTGCAAAATTGGTTTTCATACTTACAGTGATTTGAATAGTTCTCTTTGTGAGTCTAAGTCCCTAAGAAACTTTCAAGCTAACAACTGAGCCCAAGGGACACAGAGGAACAAGGGAACTGAAAAAAGGAGGGGTTATTTATATCAGAAATCATAGAGTTGTATGGCAAATCAAGCATTTGAGACAAGGTTGACTTGACAGGTCCTATAGCTGGTCTGCTACTAGTCTTAGTAGAGTGAATTATGACTATGAGAGGAATGGAAACCCAGAATACTTAACTGTGGTCATATAAAACCTATTCTAGGAGCAGGAAACATGCATGATTTAAATTAGGAAATGTGCATGTCGTGCTTATATCCTTCCTTCACACCCGTTCAATCTGTATGTTGAACAAATAATTCAAGAATCTGGGTGATATAAGAAGAATATGGCATCAGGAGAGGAGGAAAATTTATCAATAATCCATATTATACTAATCAGAAAATCTACTTGCAGAAAGTGTGGAAGATTTAAGTACCTACTGAAGAAGATCAAAGAGTAGAGCCTTCAATATGGATTACATCTCAACATAAGAAAATTTTTCATCACTAGTTTACTAGGTTATCATGATAGATGGATAAAAGATGGAAATTGTCAACAATTTAATTCTACTTAAGATACACGATCAACATTTGTGATAATATCAGTCAAGAAATGAAAAAGAAAAAAAAGGAATGCCCCCAAAAAAACCAAACCAAACAAACCAAAAACGTGTTGCATTGGGAAAATTTTCTATCAAGGACCTCTCCAAAGTGCTAAACAGCATCAGTGTCAGTTTAAAGATAAAGATGTGCCTGATCCAAGTCATGAAATTTGAAGTAACTTTCTTTGCATTTGAAAGTTTGAACAGTGAATAAGAAAGAAGAAAACAATACATGTCTTTGAATTGTGATGGCAGTGAAGAGTGCTAAATGTTTTACGGACTGGCAAAAGGAAAAAGTAATTTATCTTGAAGTAAGCACAACCAGGGTGCTCCTTAAAGGCAAGAATGGTGAAATTTCATCTCACATACTTGGGGCATTGCTATCAGGAGGGGTAAGTTCTTAGGCAAAAGACATCATGCTGGGAAAAGTGAAGAGCCAGATAATGAGATGAAGGCTCTCAACAAGATAATATCACATGTGTACCAATGAGATTGCACATGTTGGAAATCATGAGGATGTTGGAGTGCAAGGCAAGGTTCAGATCTGTTGTTCTTATGGTTGCTGTGAATCTTAGTTAATTTGATTCCACATAATGATGGCAACAACAACAACAACAACAACAACAAAACAATTAATGGACTTGCCTGTGACAGTACAGTCTTTTTTTTTTTAATTTTACTTATGGGCCTAGAAGTACAAACAGATAGGACATAGAATTTTAAAAGTAGATCCTTCAAGTATTTGAAATAACTGATGTATAAATTTGTAATTCTCAAGGAAATCATAAAGCATTTCTTGTAAGAATGCCTTGCAACCTGTTCTTTGTTTCATAGTCCAGGATGTTTCACTAACTTTCTGTACTTGATCACATTAACCAGATCATCTATTTTGTTTTCAAAAACACATAAACTGGAAAATATAAGTGTTATGAATATCTAAAACTTGAATATAAGGGTTTTTTCATTTCCAAAAGATAATTTCCTTTAAAAATTTTTTTCAGTTATATCCTTTATTTCAGTACAAACATGTGAAGTATCTAGTTTTTTTTATTGTGTCATAATAATGGATGACTGGAATATGAAAATTGGGAACCAGGAAGATGTATCATTAGTCAGAGAATATGGACTTGGTGACAGATATGAGGCTGGGGATAGAACTATAGAATTCTGTACAATCAATGATTTCTTCATAGTAAATAGCTTTTGTAAGAAAGATAAACATAGGCTATACACATAAATTTCACCTGATGGGATACATATCAATCAAATTTATTACATCTGTGGAAGAAATTGTTGGAGAAGTTCAGTAACAGTACTATAAACTAGGCAAGGTGCTGATTGTGGAAAAGACCATCAACTACTCATATGCAAGCTCAAATCAAAGCTAAAGAAGGTTAAATCACAGACACAGGAATCAAAATGTGGTCTTGACTCTGTCCCCCCTGAATTTAAACAACCAACTCAGGAATAACTTTGAGACCTTGAACTCTAATGAATGAGGATCAGATGAGCTGTGGGAAGATATTGTTCATGAAGGATGCAAAGCCAAAATGGATGTTAGAAGAAATTATGACTATTATGCTAGATCACCAAGAAGACAAAACAAAGGGGGAAAAAATCAAGAAATTAAAGAGCTGAATAGAAGATTTCAAAGGACAACTCAAAAAGACATGGTATCAAAGTATTAAAATGAAATATGAAAAAAACTGGAGTCAGAAAATAAAAAAGGCTGAACTCACTTGGCATTTCTTAACCTAAATTAAATTTAAACTGCAGGAACTAAAGAAAAATTTCAAGCCACAAGTTTCAATGCTTAAGGATGCTATGGGCATAATATTGAATGATTCAGGAAGCATTAAAAGAAGATAGAATTATACAGAGTCATTGTACAAATAAGAAGTGGCTGACACAGAAGGATTTCAAGAAACATATGATCGAGAGACAATGGTGATGAAAGAGGAAGTTCAGGAATACAGCCCCAAGAATTGATGGAATACCAACTGATGTGTTTCAACAAACATGGCGACCTGATTATACTCTCACCAAGATGTGCCAAGAAATCTGGAGGACAACTACTTGGCCAACTGACTGGAAGACATCCATATTTATCCCCATTCCCAAAAAAGTGACCGGACAGTGTGTGGAAATTTTCGAACTATATCACTAATATTACACACTAGCAAAATCTTGCCAAAGATTAACCAGAAATGACTGGAACAGTACATTGACAGAAAACTACCAGAAATACAAGCTGAGTTTAGAAGAGGTTGTAGCACTAAAGACATTATTGTCATTGTCAGATGGATGTTGGCAGAAAGCAAAGAGTACCAGAGGAATGTCTATCTGTGTTTCATTGACTATGCAAAGGCATTTGTCTGTGTGGATCACAACAAATTGTGACCAACCTTGAGTAAAATGGGAATCACAGAACACTTGATTGTACTTACCCGAAACCTATACTTGGACCAGGAAAAAGCCCTTAGAACAAAGCAGGGAAAGAGTACATGCTTCAAAATCAGGAAAGGAGTGCATCAGGTATGCATCTTGTCTCCATATCTTTTCAATCTATATGCAGAACAGATCATTCAGGAAGCAGTGCTTTATGAGGAGGAATGTGGCATCAGGTTTAGAGGAAGATTCCTCAAAACCTTCATTATGCAGATGATATAATCTTTCTTACTGAAACTGAAGAAGACCTGAAGCACTTGCTTTTGAAGGTCAAGGACTGTAAAATTCAATATGATTTGAAGCTCAACATCAAGACAAATTTTCTCACCACTGGGCCAATTGGCAGCACCAAGATTGATGGAAAAGAGATTGATGTTGTTAACAATTACAGCTTGCCCAACTTCACAACTAACACTCTTAAACCAGCAATCAGGAAATCAAAAGATGAAATGCTTTAGGAAAATCTGCTGTCAGGGACCTCTCCAGAGTGCTGAAAACAATGATATCCATTGTTGTTTTCACTAAGGTGTGCCAATCCAGGCCATGATCTTCACAATAAATTATTATGATTCAGAGAGCTGGACAATGACTAAGGATGCAGAAGAATCGGTGCCTTTGAATTGTGGTGTTGGAGAAGATTCTTGAACATACCATGGACTGCCAAGTAAACAAATAGGTCTGTTTGGGAAAGGGTGAAACTAAGTTTCTCCTTGAAGTTTAGGATGTTGAAGTTCTGCCTCACATACTTTGGGCACATGGCCAGGAGAGACTGGTCCTTGGAGAAGGACATCATTCTTAGAAGGGTAGAGGGACAGCCCAGGAGAAGAAGACCAAGGATGAGATAGATTAATACAGTAACTCAAGAAATAGAGATTGGTGTGTTGAAATTAGTGAGACTGGCTCAGGACAGGGCACATTTCAGAGCTACTGTATATAGGGTCACTATGGGTCTCAGGTCTGAGTGTTGACACTCTTACCACAGGCAAATATCATTTAAAAATTTCCTATAATTACAAATTATGTGGAAATATTTTCAAACAAGTGATGAATACACACACACACACACACACACACACACACACACAGAGATATATATAATATTTTCTGCTCTTAGCTCTACACATGCTCCTAAAATGATCTAAAATGTTAATTTACTTTCAGATGTTTAAAAAGAATATTAATCTGTTTTAATAGAGTATGAATTATGTAAATATTGAATTATAAAAACACTAAGATGCATTTGTTTATTTTATTCATTACTTTGAGACCTCTGAGCTTTAAATTATTTAAAAGTATCCTTTAATCATTACACAACTGTTCTTTCTTCTCAAGGCCTCTTTGGTTCTGGATATCTTTGACCACCAACAGCACACTCACAATCCAAATGTGTCACTAAGATTATTTTAACAGATTTAGTAAGGTTTCTGAAAGTAGATGTTGAATCATAATTTAGAAGTAAAAAAATATATATATTAACTTATCTATCCACTTTTACCCTATTTTCCTCAAACTAATCCTCATGTCAGACCTGCTTTATAACAGTGGTGCTGTGCAGTATTTGTCCTTTGTGACTGAGATATTTCACTCAGGATAGAGGTACATTGCAAAGAATGTGCAGGAATGAATGAGTGAATGAATATCCTACTTTTCTATAACTTTTCATTAAAATCACAAACAAAACAAAAAAATCCATAAAAATATTAACATGTTTTCTTTCTGAATTATATAGCACCAAATCTTGTGTGTTTACATCTATGATATAAGATTGCAGTGTTAGCTTAATAGTTGGCTTTTCTAATTGTCTCTAGTCTCCAGCTACCTTAATTGCAGAAACATAGTATTGCAAATCATCAAAAGCTTTGTGCCTAGGATAAGAGAAAGAGTGCTTTGCACAACTTTAGGCAGACTGGATCAAAATCCTAGTGAAAGCAAGACTCTGTTGGCAAGACCCTGGTGATACTGGTAGAGATACTATAGGATTGCTGTGGAGAAACTGGAGCAAGGTGTAACCAGAGGAGCCTTGATATAAAGGTCAGTAAAAGCGTTTGCTGTGCTTGTTCATGATTGAAAGAGAAGCTGACTTATAACTGCTCTCAGACAATCCATTCTGAATGATTTGGATTTGTGCTATTAAAGTGAACAAGGCTTTTTACTAATTGACGAATTGTGTTTTGCTATCAATCTAGCTTATCATTCATTCCTGGATTTAATGCTGGATTTGAAGTGGGTGTTATTCTTTACCTGCACCACCCTCCAACTTACTTCCCTAAAAACCCCACTCCTGATAACAATTATGAGTAAAGTCTCTATGAATCACCACAAATTTCAAGCCCAGTGATCTGTGGAAAATGGTGCAGGAACATGATGGGTGATATGTCTGACCCAGCAGCTATTTATTTGCCGCTATACATATAATTAACGAAGACGGTTTCCCTTGTTGATGCAGGTAGAAGTCAGTCTCAACCATGCTCACATTTTATCTATTCCTTTCTCAATAGGCTTCAGAATTGGGGTTTGTTTTTCCAGACTCACAGAAATATGGTTTGGTTTTGTAAATGCGGGAATTGGGAAGATACACAGATTGTGGTTTGGGTTTTATTTTTTTTTTAATTGTTTGTTTCTACAAAATGGGGGAAACCCCAAAAGGTTAGTTCTGCTATACACGTTTAACAATATGAGCAATGCATAGAAGAAGAAAAATTTCTTAAGAAAAAGAATGACACTTTGTCTATGTTTTTTGATGACTTGCAAGACTATATTGGAGGCATAAGTTCATTTAAAATCAGTTAGAAATATAATTTCTTAATCATTGTAGAAAGTATTACACTAATCTCCACTTTTAAATAAAGTCATTATTATCTCTGACCAGTGTTCCTCCATTTATTCACAAAGCACTCAAGTATAAATTAGTGAAGATACAAAAATTCTCATTTACCTGGTGTGTATAATATACAACTAATATCCATTTTCAAAAATGTTTCAAAAATACAAGTTATTTATGTGTTATTCGTCTCTATTCCCTTCAGAAAAGTAATTTACATTTTAATCACTTCTTCTTAATTTTTATTTTTATACAGCATGTGGTGTTCAAATCTGGCCTTCCTGTCTAGCAATTAGCTTTCTAATAGTATTTACCACTTAGCTAAATAGCATATTACGGCTTCAATTTTCCATGCATACTTTAACTGTTGTCATTATTTCAAATAAGTAAATAGAACGTTTTTAATGACACTCTTTAAATCTTCTTATAAATATTTGGTAATAGGCCCTAGTATTATATTCATCAGCACCTATTGGTAATTTGTGATATTTGAACCAAAACAAATTAATTCATCTTACAAAGTAATAATTTTCATTAAGTCTTTATCAATCATAATAGCATTAGGATGAAAATATCTAAGAACATGTTTTCAGTATGGTTTCTTGAAATAATTCTCAGGTTTAATTTAACATAATCAGAGGTATATTGTTCATCTTTGTAATGAATACTTAAAATGGAATGCAACAATTAGAAATCAAGTGTACAAGGTACATTTCTTAAACAAATGAGTTTATATAGAAGTTTTTACTAAAAATGAAAAATCAAACTATAAAATAATCCAATGAAAAATTTTCTTTTTCTAAACGTAATATAGTAATTTCACTCTTTGTTTACAGGTTATTTTCCTGAGACAGTCACAGAGCAATTTTCATTGTAGATTTTAATTAGTTTTCCGTGAATATACATTGATGCACAACGTTTAAAGCACTTGGTTGATTATTAACAGGTCTGCATTCAGTGTCCACCAGCTGCTTGTTTCCACAAAAATGTGGCTTTCTAGTTCCATTAAAATTTACAATGTTGATATTTCGTTCTTAGGGTCGCTATGAGTTGTCTATGACTTGACAACACCTAACAACAACAACAACAAGAGAGAACTCTGTTTGCCTAGTGGATTGAAAATTATGCTACCAAGCCAAAAGTGGGTGATTTTAACCTGTGGCCCTCAGGCCTGCTTTTAATTGGTTTTGGTCAAACATTCTTTAAGTGACATAGCACTGGTCTGTCCATTTGCTGTACAGAGGTAAGTCATGGTTACTGTGATGCTGAACACTGTGACACTGATGTGTCAAATGTGATAATGATTACCCATGGTGGACAGTGTTTGGTGGAGTTCCCCAATTAAAACAAGCTTGGAAGTAGGAATGGCATCCACTTCTGAAATAGCTTGCCTCTGGAAACTCTATGAATTTAGAGAAACAAAGAAAGTCATACAAATGTTCACATCTTTCGTTCACAGGGTCACTATGAGTCATCTATGACTCAATGGCACCTAACAACAACAACAGCATCCTAGGTTTGACACCAAACTAATTGTTTGCTAGACAATTCTAACTTATAGTTATGTTTTTGTGTCTCAGTATCTCAGTATAAAACTGTAATCCATACAGATTTTAGTAAGTGATTTTTCAAATTTAGGTTACTAGATCTTTCTTCCAATGCATTGTTATGTAGATTTAAATATCCAAACTTTCAGTTAGCAGGCAGGTCAGCTAGTCTTTCCTACCACCAGGAACATCTATCAGACTTCACAGTCATTAGGAAAGCTGAGTGGTTAGGTTCAAAAAAAATGGCCAATTGAATCAATACTGCCCTGAGAGGAAGTCAAGTATTATTTTTAAATTTAATACTAAACTTTCACTTTCTCCTGGAGGTGTCAGAGTGTGAAGGCAGTACTAGTCAGTCACTTATTTGCAGATTTTACCTCTTTAAAATGATGTCACTAGAGGATCCAAGGGCTGGGGATTGGGTGGTAGGGAGGGAGCAATGAGCTGAGGATGGGCAGGGATGTTAATCATAGGGTCACACAATCTGATGGGTAGAGGGAGGAGAGGTGAAGAAATGGGAAAGATCAGGTATGAAAAAATAAAACAACAAAAAACCAAAACAAACCCAATGTACAAACTTTCTAAATAAACCATATAAAATGGAAAAAAAATCCACTAACTTAAATTATAAGGCCCAAATAAAGAATCATCTATCCACATAAATATATATTAAGCTGTTGCTGTTGTTATGTGCCATCCAGTCGCTGTGACTCATAGTGACACTATGTAAAACAGCCCTAAACCCTGCTTTGTCCTGTGCCAATCTCACTGTCTCCGACACTCACCCCGATTACCCCAGACACGGAATCAATCCACCTCAGAAAAGGTCTTCCCCCTTCCTTATTTATAATTTGAGCTGCTACATTCTGCTGCCGTGAAGTTCAGGGTGCCTAATGTCGATTACATAGGGCAAAGATGATTCCAAACTCCTGTCATTTGCGAAGTTCAGGGGTTCCTAATGCTAGTATATAGGTGGAATGTCTCATCTTGCTTTGGGTGCCTGATTATATTTCAAAAAAGCCCTTTCTAATCATAAAAAACCCAATATTTATATATTCCATATCTATATTTAAAAATCCTAATAAAATTTAACTATGAAAGTAACTATTTTTTTATCACCTTTTTTCCTCCAGAACAGTACATCATACGATCATCTGACTCAAAATGCCCCATGCCAGTCCATCTCATTTTGCCAATAACTAGAATTTTGATATTTATGTGTTCCATTTCTTCTTTAACAATATCCAATTTTCCTACATTCATGGTTTTGACATTCCATGTTCCAGTCACTAGTGTCTGCTTATAACTGTTTCTCTTCCCAGGGAGCTCTGGTGGCCTAGTGGCAAGAAGCTGAACTGCAATCCCAGAAGTACACAATTGGAATCCACCAGATGCTCTGCTGGAGAAGGAGGGGCAATCTCCTCCTGTAACAGATCTGATGGTACACACACACACACAAATAATAAAAAATTTAAAAAAACAAATAAACCAAAACAACTTGTCCTCTTCCTTTGTGTTTCCATACTTGAGGGCTCAGCCTCAGTTGCCACATCTACTAGTCTAAGTTTACTCAATTGTACATAGGGTTTTTGAAGGCTGGCTATTTCAGAAGTGGATGGCCTATCCTTAAGTGTCCTAGTCTTTCTTAATTTGAATGCTCAGATTTAGAACATTAGCTGACAGACAAGAATTTTACAGAAAAGAGCAGATAAAAGATATTTCCTAAATACAGAAATAACCAATAGATTCACTGTTGTAACCAATAGACATTGTGTGTCTTGACCCACTCATTTCCCTGCTCCGCCAGCATTCCTTTCTACTCCCACCTACTCCATTCAGCACCTGACCTCTCCCTTGATGTAATGGTTAGCTCTCAAGCTTCTGGATTTCTGTGATTCCCAACACTTCAAGTTATTGCCAGTTTCTTCTGCTGCAGCCTGTATCTCTTGAGTTTAGGAGTCTGTAAGTTCAAATACTAGGTACTAGTATCAGGAAGGCTGCCTATCTCTGACAGTTCTGAGGAAAAATTTGAATAGAGTAAGGAAACACTATATAGTTTCAAAATTGGGAAGAGTGTACACCAGGGATTTGTGCTATCCCCATAACTTTTCAATCTATTTGTGGAATAGATTATCTGGGAGGATGGGTTCAATGAGGAGAAATATGGCATCAGGATTGGGGGAAGACTCATCAACAATATGCATTATGCAGATGACATAACCCAGCTTGCTGAAACTGTGGAGGACCTGAAATGCTTACTGCTGAAGGTCAAGGGCTACAGCCTTCATTATAGATTGAAGCTCAACATCAAGAAAACAAATATTCTCACCACTGAGCCGATTGGTAGTATCATAATAGTCTGTGAAAAGATTGAGATTGTTGATAGCTTCAGTTTGCTTAGCTCCTTCATCAACACTCTTGATAAAAGCAGCCAAGAAGTTAAAAGACAAATTGCATTGGAAGAGTGTACTGTCAGAGACCTCTCCAAAGTACTGAAGAACAATGATGTAAATCTGGAGACTAAGGTGCATCTAATCCAGGCCATAGTCTTTGTGATTAATAGCTATGTATCAGAAAACTGGACAATAACTAGAGATGATAGAGGAAGAATTGATGCCTTTGAGCTGTGGTGCTAGAAAATAGTATTGAATATACCATGAACTTCTAGGAGAACAAACAAGTTCATCCTAGAGAGGGTGAGACCACTTTGCTCCTTGGAGGCAAGGATTCTGAAGCTCCATCTGAAATACTCTGGACACGTAGCAAAACAGAACCAGTCATTGGAGAGGGACATCATGCCTCAGAGGGTAGAGGAACAGAGCAAGAATGAAGACGCTGAATTAGATGGATAGATTCAATGATTGGAATAATGGGTATAGGTGTGTCAGAAAGAATAGGACTGGCACAGGATAGAGAAGGGCTGTTTTATATAGGGTCACTATGAGTTACAGGCAACTAGACAAAACATAACAACAATATCAACAACAAAAACAACAAAACACAAAAAAAACTTTGCCAAAATTTATCAATGTCATAATTGACCCAAACTCAATGCCATCATTAGGTTTTCGTCCTATGAACTCATAATTGCTATTAAGTAGTCATACAGAAGTGAGAAGTAGCTAATCATAATTTGATGTCCCTAAAGATACTGAGGACGACTTGAAACACTTGTTGCAGAAGATCAAGGATTGAATTTTCCATGTAGGTTGCATCTCAACATTAAAATACCAAAAACCCCCACTACTGGGAAGATGGGCAGTATCATGATAAGTGGAGAAAAGATTGAGGTTGCTAATGGTTTCATTTTGCTTAGTTCTACAGTCAATACCCTTGTCAACTGCAGTAGGGAATCAAAAGAGTATTTGCATTGGGAAAATTTGCTGTCAAGGACTACTCTAGAGTGCTAAAGAGTAATGATGTGAGTATAGAGACTAATGTACACCTAATCTAGGCCATGTTATTTTCAATTTCTTGCTATGCATCCAAGAATTGGACAGTGAATAAGGATGACAGAAGAATCACTACCTTTGTGTTGTGGGGCTGGAAAAGAGTATTGAACAAACTGGGGACTGTCAAGAGAACAAGAAGACCCTGGATCAGATAGTTGGTCAGTGACAGTGGCAATGGTGTCAAGTATATGGGAGACAACAAGGTTGGCTCAGGGTAGAGCAAGGTCCAGAGCCTTTTCCACAGATTACTCTGAGTTGTAGTTAAATAGGCTTTGCATAACAACAAATATACTACATCAATGGAGTTAAATTACAGTATTACTGCTCAGGTGGGTGTGAACTTTCATATATTATGTGATAATTTACATTCTTACTTTATATATGTCACTTTTCATCATGTCTGCATGAAATTACCTACCTAGCAATATTAAGAAAGTTCTGAGGTCTTTAAAACAGGGTGTATATATTCTGTTCTATTATTTCATAAATGATGACCATATCAATATTATCTTGCTTTCTTAAAAGCTGAAAAAAAATCTAAATTGTTTTCTATAATTTACTCTTTCAGATCTTCTACAAGTTGAGCCAACAATTGTTACTATGTGTCCCTCAAATGGCATAAATGATTGTGGAGTGCAAAATAACAGAGAAAATGGAAAGAGACTGTATATGACAAAGCTTGCTAGCAACTAAAATAGACAATACTCAAAATACATGAAAGAAGCCAAAATATTAAGGAAAAGAAGTAAAACATCGTTCACCTAATAAGGACTATATTTGTACCTATATAAAGAGAAACCACAGATGGAAAGAGGGGCTACAATTTTTTTCATGGGACGATGCAAAATACTTTTAATTTTACTTCAAAACATTTTGTACAAATCTCACGCAAAAAAAAAAAATCTATTTTTGTGCAAGAATAAAATATTGACCTACTAAGTTGAATCTCATTATCTCTCAGTCACTAGAATCATAGAAGTAAAGTGAACCATCTCTACATTCAAGAATTATAATCAATGCAAGTATATACTTTTGGTTTAAGTTTTTAAAATAACATGCATGATTACATTGAGTAGTATAAAATGTTTCTTATTTTTATAAAACATTCTAAATGGCTAGTAATCAAACAAATAATAAAAATCTTAGATTTCCCCGCACAACTTCATGACATCTAATATTGTGTTTCAGACTTGTATGACAGTGGCTTTTGAAAAGGGAATGAAGGTCACCAAATATCATCATATATTTGCACTGTTGGAATCTGGGTAATCTCTCAGTAGGATATTTTAGTTATTGCATTGTAATATTTCCTTAAAAGACTTTTTGGCCCACTCATGAGGAACCTGAAGTTGTAGAAATCTATTTTAACAGAATCAAATTTTGTATAACTGAGAAATAACCCTTTGTTCCGCTCAAGACGCAAACACAAAAACCACAATCAAATGGATGTATTTTGACTAAATAAATAGGAATGTATGTTCACAATTTTTTTTTCTCTCAACAACTTTCTGTCACCACCATCATCATCATAATGATCATCCTCAACAATCAATACCATCAACTTTGGTCCTATATCAGAGAGACCATTCACTCTCTTCTTCACTCTCTCTCTCTCCCTTAGACAATCTTACCTCTCTCCCTCCCTGTACTGCCTCCAGTCTTTTGAAGCTCAATCCCTGCAAGAAAGAAACATATGTATTACTTTTAACAAAGAGATCCACTTTTATTAGTAAACAATATTTATTTTTGTCCAACATTTTGATAATAATGAATTGAAATTTGAATAATGAATATTTTTTCACATATAACTCCTCATAAGTGATGCCAAAATATTTCTTGCTAAACTTAAGATAATATATTAAAATAATTCTTATAATATTTATGTATATCTGGTTGCCTAGTTGACAAGTAGTTGTACTACCAACCCAGAAGCAACATAGTTGTAATCACTAGTTGCTCTGTGGAAGAAAGATAGGCAATCTTCTTCTTTGTGATTTACAACCTCTGAAAACCTACTAAAGTGTCAGATATGAGTTGGTTTTGACTTGATGGCATATAATAAAAATATAATATTTGTTTAAGTAAAACTTTCCTGTGCCTCTTACAATTAACAGTGAGAAAATTTTCCTATATTACATGAAGAATGACATATAATATACGATAGAAGGATAAACTTATACCATACTTAACCTCACCTGACATAACACTAAAATACTAAAGGATTTAAAAAAACAAACCAAAAGTAGATCTTGTAGTAATATGTGTTATTAGACTAAAAGTTGGCTTTTTATAGCCATTACAGTTAGCTGCCTCTGGTCTCCAGATACCTTTACTACAGACACATGGTCTTGTAAATCATCTACAGCTATGGGACCAGAATAAGAGAGTAAATGATTCCCACATTGAGCAGCAAGACTTGAGGGAGACCCTGGTGGCAAGACCCTGGTAACAGTGGTGGAGAGACTGTAGCATTGCTGTAGGCACAGCAGTTAAGCAGTCAAATAAAAATTATTTACCAAGGTTTGCCTCACAACAGTAAAATGTCAGTTTCTCCTTCACTGTGCAAGAAAAGCCAAAATCTTTAACTGTGGCCTTTATCTCAGGGCTCTTCTGCTTATAGTTTGCCATAGTTTCTCCACAGCAAAGCCACAATCTCTTTACCATTATTACCAGGGTCTTATTTCCAAGATCTCCCTCAAGTCTTGTCATCACAAGACTTTCTCACCTCAAGTTTTGCTGCTTAGTGTGCTAAGATTTCTTTCTCTTATTGTAGCCCCACAGCTGTTGTTGACTTGCAAGACCATATGTCTGTAGGTAAGGTAGTTGGAAGTAGTTGGAAGCCAGAGCAGGATAACTGTAATGGCTAAAATAAGCCAACTTTTAGGCTAACACCATATTATATCTCAACATTACAAAAATAAAAATTCTTACAACTGAAGTGACACACAACATGCCTCTCTACAACTATCAACATTTATCAACATTTATCAAAGTTCATAGAGTTTCAGGAGGCATGTTGTTTAGGAAGTGGATGCCACTCTTGCTATTGAAATTGTCAATCAATTCATCTTACTTTGATCCACAATCAATACACTTGGTACTAGTAGTCAAAATAGCAAGAGACACCACAATTGCTTGGGAAAAATCTGCAGTCAGGGAGTGCTCCAAATTACTTAGAAGTAATAACATCAGTTTGAAGACCAAGGAGTGCCTCATTCAGGCCATCATCTTTTCAATCACTTTCTATGCATCTTACAGCTGGGCAATGAATAAGGATAACAGCACATGAATCAAAGACTTTGAGTTGTGGTGTTGGAGAAGAGTACCAAATAGACTGCCAAAAGAACAAACATATGTCTTGAAAAGAGTACAGTCAGAGTACTCCTTGGATGCAAATATGACAAAGCTTCTACTAACATAGTTGGGAATATTTTAGGAGGGGCTACTTCTTGAATAGGGACACCATGCTTGGAAAGGTGGAGGGTGGGTGAGAGGAAGACCCTAGTCAGATAGATTGGCACAATGACTGCTACAATAGGTTCAAGTATGTTAAATATTATGAGGATTCTGCATAATACCATCAGGTTCAGACCTATTGCTCATAGGATCACTGAGTCAGATTCAACTCCATGTAAAACAACAACATACTATGTAGATCACACATTGTATCTCTAAAATTGTGGGTATATGTATATAGTTATTATTGTAAAGTGCCACTAAGTTGGCTATGACTCATGTGGTTATTGTGTTAGGTACTATCAAGTGAAGTACGACTTATAGTTACCTTATAACATACTTGTCTGTTATCCCGACTTAAGCTGCACCATCCTTTATATTCCTAAATGACTTGAACCCTATTGCAACAGTCACTGTGTATCAGTCCATGTCATTGTAAAGGTGGAGGGTCAGTGAAGAAGAGGAAAAGCCGATGTACAACAGAACACACATAGAATGACGGAAAGGGCAACAGAGTATGGAAATACAAAGGAAGAGGAACAGTGGTAAGAAGACACTAGTGATTGGAACATGGGATGTGAGAACCATGAATGTGGGAAAATTAGATATTGTTAAGGAGGAAATGGAACGCATAAATATTGACATACTAGGCATTGATGAGATGAGATGGACCAGTATGGGGCATTTTGAGTCAGATGACCATATGATATACTACTCTGGAGGTGAAAAGGTGAGGAAAAATGGGGTTGCTTTCATAGTTAGAAAAGCCATTTCTAGATCTGTCTTGAAGTACAATATTGTGAGTGACAGGATAATATCCATATGCACAGAAAAAACTTCAGTGAATACCACTATCATACAGATATATGCACCAACAACCAGAGCCAAAGAAGAGGAAATAGAAGATGTCTACCAACTTTTATAGTTGGAGATCGATCGAACATGCAATCAAGATGCATTGATAAAAATGGGTGACTGGAATGCAAAAGTTGGGAATAGAGAAGACGAATCAGTTGTCGGGAAATATGGACTCAGAGACAGAAATGGAGCTGGAGAGAGAATGATTGAATTTTGCACAACCAGTGACTTATTCATCACAAACACATTTTTTAAGAGACAAACACAGGTTATACACGTGGATCTCACCTCATGGTATGCATAGGAATCAGATCGATTACATCTGTGGAAGGAACCACTGGAGAAGGTCAATATCAGCTTTGAAAACTAGGCCAGGAGCTGATTGTGGAACAGATCACCAACTACTCTTATGCAAGTTCAAGCTGAAGCTGAGGAAAATTAAACCCAATCTATGGGAACCAAAATGTAACTTTGAGTCTATCCCACCTGAATTTCAGAACCATCTCAAGAACAGGCTTGAGGCCTTGAACATGAATGAGCGAAGAAGAGGAAGACACTAAATTCTCAGATGCACAGCAGTTGATTAGTAAGACCATGACTTGAATGAAAAACATCTTTGTCTTCAAATTGACATCATTGCTTTTCAGGAATTTGCAGAAGTCCTTGACAGTGTATTTCCCAAATCTATTACTTTTCCTGCTATCCTGACTCCTGGTACTAAAAATAATGATTTTGGACCTAAGATGAAATTGTTGAAAATTTCAATATTGTCTCTATGTATGATGGAGCTGCCGATTGGCTCAGTGGTGAGAATTTTTAATTTCTTTATGTTGAGATGTAATCCATATTGAACTTCTGCAGCTGCAAGCCTTTCCAGCCCTCCTCACTTTTAGCAAGCAAAATTGTGTCATGTGCATAATGTATATTTTTGATGAGTCTTTTTCCAAACATAATGCCCCATTCTTCTTCATAAAATCAAGCTTTTCAAATTATTTGCTCAGAACACAGATTGAATAGGTATGGAGATAGGATACAGACCTGATGCATATCTTTTTAATTTTAAACCACATGGTGTTTACTTGCTCTGTTCAGACAACAATGAGAAACCCTACTAAAAACAAATAGAAAGCTTTCCCTGTTCTTCACTATCCTCACCATCTTTGCCATGCCAAGATCAAAGTTACTATCACTGTGCTCTGTGCTAATCCATCATGTTTATGGTCTTTTCCTGACACTACGCTTTTCTGAATATTGTTATTGTTGCTTGCCGTTGTGTCAGATTGACTCATAGCTCACTCTCCAGGAGCTTTTCATAAATAGTAAATTACATAGAAATTATTCATTCTTCTCCCATGGAGCAGCTGGTGATTAAAGCTTTACTTTTGGGATTGCAGTGCAGCTTCTAACCAAAAGGCCACCATAGATAGATAAATGATAGATAGATAGATAGATAGATAGATAGATAGATAGATAGATAGATAGATATAGATAGATATATAGATAGCTATAGATAGATGAGAGAAAGAGAGAGATAGTTGTAGATGAAAACAAACATGTAGGTAAATAATTGGATGGACAGGTAAATAC
This sequence comes from Elephantulus edwardii, assembly GCF_000299155.1. Classification (NCBI taxonomy): domain Eukaryota; kingdom Metazoa; phylum Chordata; class Mammalia; order Macroscelidea; family Macroscelididae; genus Elephantulus; species Elephantulus edwardii. The sequence continues at coordinate 6,375,673 of NW_006399894.1, forward strand.
ATAGAATTCATTGAAAATTAGGGGAATTGCAAACTACTTAATTGCTCATGTAAAACTTCTGTGTAGACCAAGAAAAGAAGAACCAAAATACAGGGATACTCTGTGGACATAATGTTGTTGATTAAAATGAAGAGGACTGGAAACATTTATTAATGATATCCTAAAGTTTTCTTTTCATACTTATTCAATCTGTGGCATCAGGATTGGAGGAAGACTCATCAACCTGCATTATACAGGTGATACAACCTTTCTTGCTAATGCACAGAAGACCTGAAGCACTTGTTGCAGAAGATCAAGGCTTACAGCCTTCAATATGGATTACATCTCAACACAAATATAGATTCTCAGCACTGGATCTACAGGTAACATCATGATAAGATGCAGAAAAACTTGAAATTGTCCATGATTTCATCTTCTTTGAATTCACAATCAACTGGTTTTTTTATCATCTTGAAGAAGATCGGGAAACATAGAACATAGGGAAAGTGTGCTATCAGGAGCCTCTCCAAAAGTTCTGAAGAGAAATGATGGCAGTTTAAAGACTAAGATATATTTGATTTAAGTCATGGTCTTTCCAGTTACTACTGTGAATCTGAGAGCTGTAGAATGAATAAAGATGACAGGAGACAAAATGATTCATTTAAGTTGTGGTCTTGAGGAAGAGTGTTAAATATCCCATGAACTTCCAAAAGTACAGACAGATATGCCAGATATAGGAGGCAAATGAAATTAACATTGCTTGTGTTAATCACATCCTAATCTTAAAATTGACATTTTTGAGCTGTACTGTTTAAAAAGGTAGTTGGCAGCAGGTTTGCACTGCAGAATGTTGTTTGTCTTATGAGTCCAAGTCAAATGAGATATTTTGTAGCTTCAATCTTTTCTCCTCTTTTGTCATACTATTTATTGATCCAGTTATAAAACTTTTTATTTTCTTTATGTTGGGGCATATTCCATACTCAAAATTAGATAAATGGCTATTTAACCTTCACCTTGCTTAGGATTTATTTGTGAGTGACAGCATTGAAATGTATGAATGAAAACCAGTCATTGAATTACAAAATAGACTTAAAAATTTGGTCCATTTCCCAGTGCTGATTAACTTACTTAAAAATTTAATCACATATATTTCCCAATATCTGTTTACATTACTGAACATGGTTTAAACAATCTCTTTATTTTAATAATAATTATCTGAAAAATACATTCAAAACAAAACCTTCTGGAGTTTCATTGGTAATCGAAAGAAATGGCAATATAAAAAACTCTAATCTCTTACTTTGCGTTCAATTACATGTATAAAATATTTTCACATATTAAGCACAATTTTTTTTTACCATAAGAACTAATTGTTTCCATTATTACAATAAATACTGAAGTAACTTAAATACAGAATATGTCATAATAAAATCCATTGAACAGTATGTTAAAAAGATTTAAAGTTAACATACCAATCAAAATACTCAAATAATTTGACTAAGTTGACATGTATATATTTCCTATGAAAAAAATCTATATTTTGTGTGTATATCATAAATTGACTTTTAAAAGTTAATACATGTTTTACAAAATATTAAATTATTCACAATTTTAGGTGTACTATACTATTCTTAAACAGTGCAGAGAAAGTACTTCTTTAGCATATATGGAACATATTTTATTAAAATACTCAGGGGGATATGGTTGGGGAAAATTTATTTCTTCATTATATGTGTTATCCGTTAGAGTACAAAACCTTTGTGTTTATAAAAATTAAACTCATGAGACCATATCAAAATGATATAAATTATAGGTATAGGAAAATTACCACAAAACAAATATTCTGCAATATGCTCAAGACAAATTTTTATTGTGATAAGCGCTATGTTGTTGTTATGTGCCATCGAGTCGCTTGTGACTCATAGTGACCTTATGTACAACAGCCCTAAACTCTGTTCTGTCCTGTGCAAATCTCATTGTCTCCAACACACTCATCCCGATTACCCCAGTCAACGAATCTTTCCATCTCCTAGAGGGCCTTCCCCTCCTGCGCCTGCCCTCCACACTCCCCAGCATGATGTCCTTTTCCAAGGACTGGTCTCTCCTTACAACATGACCAAAGTATGTCAGACGAATCCTTGCCTCCAAGGAGAAGCCCGGTTTAACCCTCTCCAGGATGAATCTGTTTGTGTTCTTAGCAGTCCATGGTACCCTCAATACTCTTCTCCAACACCAAAGCTCAAAGGTGTCAACTCTCCTTCTGTCCTCCCTAGTCATTGTCCAACTCTCTGATGCATAACAAATGATTGCAAAGACCATGGCCTGTATCAGATTCACCTTAGTCTCCAGAGAGACACCATTGCTCTTCAGTACTTTAGAGAGGTTCCTAACTGCAGACTTTCCCATCGCAATACTTCTTTTAATTTCCTGGCTGCTGGTGCCAAGAGGGTTGATTGTGGAGCCAAGCAGACTGAAGCTGTGGTCAATCTCAATCTCTTTACCATCCATCCTGATGCAGCAATTGGCCCAGTGGTGAGATCCTTTGTCTTCTTGACATTGAGCCTCAATCCATATTGAAGACTGCAGTCCTTGACCTTCTATAGCAAGCGCTTCAGTTCCTCCTCAGTTTCAGAAAGCAGGGTTGTTTCATCTACATATTGCAGATTGTTGATAGATCTTCCACCAATCCTGATGCCACATTTCTCCTCATACAGCCCAGCCTCCCAGATGATCTGTTCTGCAAACAGATTGAAAAGGTATAAAGAGAGGACACATTCCTGGCGTATGCCCCTCCCAGTCTTGAACCATGCAGTGTTTTCTTGCTCTGTTCTGACGACTGCTTCTTGGTCCAAGAATAGGTTTCGCATTAGCACGATCAAGTGTTCTTGCATTCCCATTCTTCCCAGAGTCAACCACAGATTATGGTCCATACAGTCAAATGCCTTTGCATAATCAATGAAGCACAGATAGACATTCCTCTGGTACTCCCTGCTTTCAGCCAAGATCATCTAACATTAGCTACAATATCCCTAGTGCCATGACCCCTTCTATAGGCAAAAATTTATTGAGTAAAAACCAAAACCAAACAACAGAATCTACTACCAAAGTTGTCTTGCAGGGCTGTGTCAGAAATGCAAACACTTTTAGTAGATGAACTAGAAGATGAAGTCATCTCTCTGTTCATTTGTTTAACTTGGGAGATATATTTCCCTTCAAGATTATCCTAAAACTTTCCAAAATAGTCGTCATCTCATAAGAATTTTGGCTGATTCTCTATTAGAAATACTCTTCACTATTGCTGAATTTGATAGATTTATCATTCCTATTTAAAAATATAAAAGATGATAAATCATTCATATCCAGTACTTTGGAAGTTTCATTGTGATAACTTTCTTAAATATGAGAAACAGTTATAGTTTATCTGGATAAAATAATAATTAAACATAAAAGACCTCAAATAACTATGTGACCTTTTAGTTATGACTTACCTACAGAGGCAGTGAAAAGAGCTAGAGGGAAGGGGGGAAATCCTTTAAATAAACTGTAGTTCAATCTTTTCATTTGGCAGATGAGGAGGCTTATGGCCAAAGAATTTATGTAACTTATAAAGTAAATGGCAGATTTGGGGCGCAAAACTCTGGCCATTGGGTTCCAAATCCAGAACTATGTTCTTTTTATAAAATTGCTTTAGTAGTTCAACTATAAATCATTGTCTCAAACCTATACAATTTTTTCTATATTTTTAAAGCCTTTATGATCAAGATTCTACACCAATAAAATGAAAATAACTTGTGGAAATAAGTGACATACCCTGTTGAAAACCTTGGTGTGTAATGATATATAGTAACCTGCATAATTATTGGGGTGTACTGATTTTTTTTATAATCTTTAAAGTGTTGCCACTCCTGAATGATGTTTTTCTGTTAGGTGATATCAAGTTGTGTATGATCGATATAGACCCCAAAAACTACGGATCTGAACTCT
>NW_006399894.1:6380165-6384320 GCF_000299155.1 Elephantulus edwardii
GATCCAGGTAAGATGAAGTTATCAGTCCAATGATAAGAATTTTGGTTTTCTTGACAATAAGATACAATCCACATTGAAGGCTGTACTATTTGATCTTCTGCAACAATTTCATTAAGTCTTCCTCACTTTCAGGAAGAATGGTTGTGTCATCGTCATAATGTAGGTTATTTATGAGTCTTCCTCTGATCTTGATGCTACCTTCTTCTTCACAGAGTTCAGTTACTAGAAGGATTTGCTCAGCATATACGTTGCATAGGTATGGAGAGAGGATATAAATCTGAAACACAGGTTTCTTAATTTTTAACCATGTAGCTGGTTGCCCCATTCACACAACAGTATTCCTGTGAACAACAGAGGAAAAAGGATAATGATATTATTATAGGTATAGCCAAGGTTGGAAGTTGGTCAAAATAAGGAAAAATGGAAGCAAATATCCTTTAATAATTGAAACATGGAATGTACAACCTATGAGTTTTGGAAATCTAAAAGTTATGAAAAATGAATTAGAGCCTGTGAACATCAATATTCTAGGCATTAGTGAAATGAGATGGACTAGCTCTAGCCACTTTTAAGCAGGCAGTCACATAGTATATTATGCTGGGAATGAAAGCAGAAGAAGAATGGTATTGAATTCATAATTAAAAAGACAATTTCAACTTCTATTCTGAGTAAATGCTATGAGTGATAGGAAATTATTCATATAAATACAAGGAAGATCTGTTAATATAACTGTTATTCAAATATACACTAACGGCTAAAGCCAAAGAAAAGGAAATTGAAAATTTTTATTAAATCTTGCAGCCTAAAATTGACCAACAATGCAATCAAGATATTTTAATAATAATTGGTAACTGGAATACAAAAGGTGAAACAATGAAGAAGAAACAGTAGTAGGGAATTATGGACTTGGTTACAGATATAAGGCCTGAAATAGAATGATAGAATTTTATATGTTCAATGGTCTCTTCATTGTAAATAAAATATAACTGACAATTTTACACATGGGCCTCATCTGATAGACAGCATTGGAATCAGACTGGCTACATTTGTGAAAGGAAGAGTTGAAGAAACTCATTATTAGCAGTCAAAATCAGATCAGAGGTGGACTTTGAAACAGAGCATCAATTAGTCAAATGAAAGTTCAAATCGAGGCCAAAGAAAATGAGATGAAGTTTTCAAGAAACAAAATATAGTCTTACATCTATCCCATTTGTTGTTGTTGTTATTATGTACCATCAAGTCACCTACAACTCATCGTGACTCTGTAACAGCCCTAAACCCTGCTCTATCCTGTGCCAATCTCACTGTCTCTGATGCAACCAACCTGATTACCCCAGTCACTGAATCAATCTATCTCATGGAGGGTCTTCCTCTCATGCACAGTCTCCCACCCTCCCAAACATGACGTTCTTCTCCAAGGACTGGTACCTCCTTGAAACATGTCCTAAGTATGTCAGACAAAGCTTCAGAATCCTTGCCACCAAGTAGCAGCCTGGCTTCATGCTCTCAGGACAAACATGTTCATTTTCTTAGAAGTCCATGGTATATTCAATACTCTTGTCCAGCACCACAGCCCAAAGGCATCAATTCTTCTTATATCCTCCCTAGTCATTGTCCAGCTCTTTGATGCATATCGAGTGATTACAAAGACTATGGCTTGTATCAGGCACATCTTAGTTTCCAAAGTGACACCATTTCTTTTTTAGCACTCTGGAGAGGTCCCTAACAGCAGGCTTTCCCATCACAACACCTCTTTCAATTTCCTGGCTGCTTGTGCCAAGAGTGTTGTCTGTGGAACCAAGCAAACTAAAGCTGTGAACAATTTCAATCTCTTCACCATCCATCCTGATGCTACCAATTGACCTGGTGGTGAGAATCATTGTCTTCTTGATATTCAGCCTCAGCCTATATTGAAGGCTGCAGTCCTTGATCTTCTTCAGCAAGCACTTCAGGTCCTTCTCAGTTTCAGCAAGCAGGGTTGTGTCATCTGTATAACGGAGATTATTGATGAGTCTTCCTCCAATCCTGATGTCACCCTTATCCTCATATAGCTCAGCCTCCTGGATAATCTGTTCTGCATATAACTTGGAAAGGTATGGAGATAGGACACATTCCTGGCATACACCCTTCCCAATTTTTAAATCATGCAGTGTTTTCTTGCTCCGTTCTGATGACTGCCTCCTGGTCCAAGTATAGGTTACACATATGAATAATCAACTGTTCTGAGATTCTCATTCTTCTCAGGGTCAGGCACAGTATATTATGATCTACACAATCAAACATCAATAAAACAAGTCCTCCTGGTACTAACTGCTTTCAGCCAAGATCCATCTAACATTAGCTACAACATCCCTAGTACTGCGACCCCTTCTAAACCCAGCCCACTGCCCTGGATGTGCTCACCAAGTTGTGTCAAGAAACCTGGAGGACAACAACTTCACCAACTGAGTGGAAGTGATCTATATTTGTTCCCATTCCAAAGAAAGGTGATCTGACAGAGTGTGGAAATTATCGAACAATATAATTGATATCACATGCAAGCAAGATTCTGCTGAACATTATTTAAAAATGACTGGAACAGCACATCAACTGAGATCCCACTTGAATTATAAAATATTTATAAAATAATTAAAAATAAAAATCATCTGAAGAATAGGTCTGAAGCATTGAAAACCAGGGCTCAAAGGCCAGATAAGCTATAGGATAGCATCAAAGATATCAACATTAAAAGATCCTTATAAATACAGAGGAGAAAGAAAAAAAAAAACAACAACCCAACCCTAAAATATCAGAAAAGGCTCTGAAAATTGCACTAGGGGATTCAGAAGCCAAACAAAGGGGAAATATGCTCAAATAAAAGAACTGAACATAAAATATCAAAAAGCAGCTACAGAAAATAAAGTCTTACAAAACAAATGAATAAAGCTAGAATTACAGAATAAAAAGGTAAGAGCTTGCTTCGTATTTTTGAAGCTGAGAGAACCAGAAAACAAAGTTAAGCCTTAAATCACAATTTTGAATATGCTATGGGAATATGTTGGATGATCTAATAAGTATTAAAAAAAGAAGCCGGAAGGAATACACAGAGACACTGTTTCAAAAATAATTGACAGACACTGAAAAGTTTCAAGAAGTGCCAATGGTAAGGAAAGAAGAATTTGAATGTACTACAGGTACTGGCAAATATAAGATCCCAGGAATCAATGGGATACCTATTGACAAATTTCAACTAATAGATGTAGTCCTGTATGTGCTCGCTAGTCTGCCAGGAAATTTGGAGGACAGCTGTGTGGCTAAATAGAAAAGATCCTTATTTTTCCCAGTCCCAAGAAAGGTGTCCTGCTAGTGAAAACTATTAAACTATATAATCAACAATTAATATTACATGCAAGCAAAATACTGCTGAATATCATCCATAAATAGTTAGGACACAGTACATAGAGAACTTCCAGAAATTCGAGCAGAATTTAGAATAGGCCTTGGTAACAAGATCTGACATCTGATGTCAGGTGTATCCTGGCTCAAAGTAAGGAATACCAGAAGAATTTCTATTTATACTTTATTGACTATGAAACGGCATTTGACTATGTGTATCATAACCAAATATGACTAACTGAGAAGAATAGGAATCCCAAAACACTAAACTGTGTTCATGTGAAACTTATACCTAGACTAAGTCTGTTGTGTGAATGGAGTAAGGAAACTCTTGTATGGTGTCAGTCAACTGAAACCTTCATTATTACTATGAGCTTAAAAATGATTGTATTTTGAATATTTGATATTTATCAAGCACTTTCTCAAGTGTTTAATTGGATCATCTTCATTTGGTGCTAATCACCAAATTTTTTTCTTAGAAGTTCAGTATTTAATCACTGTATCACCAGGGCTCCGAGTCAATTCTTACAATCACCTTAAAAATAAATGAAAGCAACCATTAAATTGTTCTATTCTGTTTGTAAATGAATGGTTTACTTAAGCAAAATAAGGATTGATTGTTGTTCTTGTTGTTATGTGCCATCAAGTTGCTTGCGACTCATAGCAACCCTATGTAGAAGAGCTCTAAATGCCATTCTATCCTGTGCCAACCTAGCCATCCCCAAAGCACTTATTCCCACAACTCCAGTCACAGAATTAATCCATCTCATTGAAGGTCTT
>NW_006399894.1:6386380-6388497 GCF_000299155.1 Elephantulus edwardii
TGGGATTAATTTAATTTTCCTCAACTTCAAGGATTAAAATAAGAATTAAAATTTTCTTTCTCTTGCAATTGCTTTATTAGGTTATCTATAATTTGTGTGGATCTTACAAATTATGAATAACATTCAGAAATGAGAATCTTACAATACTAAATTGTAGTCATGTGGCTCTTATACATGAACCAAGAAGCAGTTGCATGAATCAAAAAAGGGAACACTGCCTGGTTAAACATTAGGAAAGGTGTGTGTTAAGGCAGTATTTTTTCTCCATACCTACTCAATCTGTTTGCTGAAGAAATAATTTTAAAAGCTAGACTCAATGAACATGAAAGTGGCATCAGGACTAGAGGAAAACTCATTAATAACTTGCGTTGTGCAGATGACACAAGTTTGCTTGCAGAAAATGAAGAATATTTGAAGTGTTTACCGTAAATTCTCTTTCATAATAATTACATCCCAATATAAAAGAAGCACAAATTCTTACCACTGGACGAATAGGCAATAGCATGGTACATAGAGGAAAAGATTGAAGTCGTCAATGATTTTATCTTACTTAGATCCACAATTAATTCTCATGGCAATAGCAATCAAGATATCAAAAGACATTGCTTTGGGAAAGTCTAGTGTTAAGGACATCTTCAAAGTGCTACAGAGCTTGATGGGATGAAAGTTATACACCTGTTCAGGCCTTTCGTTCATAGGGTCGCTATGAGTCGCCTATGACTTGATGGGACTTAACAACAACAAGAATACTAATTGCTGTGTCCACTATGCCAATCCATCTTGTAGTAAGTTTTTCTCTCTTTTCCTGACCTTTCAACTTTCCAAGTATTATGTCCCTTTTAAAGGAATAGCCTCTCCCGGTAACAAATGCAAAGATTGAGAAACCATGCTCATCCAGCTTTGCCACCAAAGAGTACTCTGATCATACTTTTCCCCACTCATATTTGTTTATTCTTTTGGTAATCTGTGAGATATTCAGTATTCTTACCCAACACCACACTTAAAAGGCAACAATTCTTCTGTCATCATTAATTGTCTAGCCCTCAGAAGAATAACAAGTGTTTGAAAAGACCATGGCCTAAATCAGTGTACCTTATTCTTCAAACAGACAAGTACCTCCTCAATAATTTGAAGAGGTCCCTGACTGCAGATTTTCCCAGTACAGTACATCTCTTGATCTCCTAATTGCTGGTACCAAGTGTATTGATTTTGTATCCAAGTAGGATGAAGTCACTGACTGTTTCAATCATTTCTCTATATGACATGATGCTGCCTATTAATCCAGTGATGAGGTTTTTTATACGATGAAGGAGCCAACAGTTTCAATCTTTGCTCCATGTAATATGATGTCGTCTATTGGTCCAGTGGTGAGTTATTTTTTAGTTATTGATATTGAGATGCAATCTACATTGAAAGCTGCAGTGTTTAACCTCCTTCATCAAGTGTTTCAAGTCCTTCTCACCTTCAGCAAGCAATGTTGGGTCAACCACCTAACAAAGTTATCGATGAGACTTGTTTCAATACTAATTCTATATTCTTCTTCATAGCATCCAGATTCTCAAATAATTTTTCTAGCATAAATATTGAATAGGTACAGAGAAATGATACAATCCTGACACACATCTTTTTCCATTTATATCAACTTGTTCATTTCTAATATACAATAGACTTTGGTCTAAATATAGGTTTCACATGACCACAATTAAATGTCTCGGATTCCCACTCTTCTCAATGTTAGCCATATTTTGTTATGATCCATGCATTCAAATGTCTTTGCATAGTCAAGAAAACACAAGCATGTATTATTCTGGGATTCCCTCCTTTCAATCATGATCCATCTAACATCAGCAATGATTCCTCTGGTACCGTAGCCTTTTCTAAACCCTACTTGAACTTCTGGCAGTTCTCTAGTAATGTACTGTTCTAGCTGTTTTTATACATTACTAAAATTATAAGTGTCAGAGAGACTCAGAGGGGAACTCTGGTGGCCTAGTGGCTAAACATTGTGCTGCAATTTTATAAGCATGCAGTTCAAGGCCAGTAGCTGTTCCACAACAGAAGTATGGTCAACCTTCTCCCGTGTGATTAGCTGCGTGGAAAACTCACCAGAGGGTGAG
>NW_006399894.1:6395492-6416228 GCF_000299155.1 Elephantulus edwardii
GGGGTTTGGGGAGGTGCGGGGGGGATTGTGTACCAATGAGGGAGTTTTTCTTTTGCTTTTCAAGGAGAGGAGTAAACGGGGTGGGGATGAAGGGTTTTGTGCAGGGAAAAGGGTGCAACAATGAATGAATGGAATCCCAAAATCTCTGTAGATGTTCATTGAAATGAAAAATAAACAACCTAAATTTTTTTTAAAAAAAGAATTGTCATCGAACTATCCTTGAAAAAAATATAAGAAGATAAAATTGGGTGCTGAATCCCGAGGACTATGAGATTGCTACATTCTTGTGCACCCACTCATGTACTATTTCCAAAAACAGTCACAGCTTATTTCTGTTTGTATATTAAGTTGAATGTCTAATATGAGTTATGTAAATATTTTTAAAGTGAATTAACGTGAAATGCATGAAATGAGTAAACCAAGCAAAATCTTGGACTATACTAAAATATAAAATATCGACCTAATCTATGTTATTAGTTTATTAGTTTAGAAATGCAAGAGAATGGATGTTTGATTTTAACTTTACTTAAGATTTGGAAAGAACAGTGAAAAGAAATAAAGTAAATGAGATTGAATCCAGAGTTCCTGATACTTTGGAAAGAAATGTGAAATTCAATTGAAAAATTTCCTAGGGCAGATAAAGATTAAAAGAAAATTAATGTTACTGGATGGACACAAATAACATTTCATAGAGTTTGTCTGTGATTATCGTTGCTCTAGGCTAGCTGAAATATTAAACTAGTATAGCACTTGTTTGCCCTGAGTTTTCTAACAATTCTTTTCTTGGCTTACTGTATAAGCTAAAATCCTTCTCCTGCAGGATTGTTCTGCCTAAAATTAAATTATCTCCTGTGTTTCCTATGGTCATAGCTGGGTCATTATTTTTTATAAAGGTGTCTTTCCCTTTTATATCTGAGTCCAATCAAAACCGCAAAACTGCTATTAAGGCTTTATATAATAAGATACATTATGTCTAGTTGTTAATTTAATTTTTAATAAAAAGTTAAAAATACTGTCACAGAAAACTAGTCATTCTAATTAATGTTTGAGTATGTTTGAACTCTCACAGTGCTACACATTTTTGTTGCTATTATGTACAGTCAAGTCAACTGCAACTCAAAATAATACTATGCACCACAGCTCTGAGCTCTGCCCTATCCTGAGACAATCTTACTGTTTCAGAAACACTTGCCTCACTACTCCAGTCATTGAGTCAATCCATCTTTCCTTGGGTCTTCCTTTCTTGCGCTGTCCCTTAATTTTTCCAAGCATGATGTTCCTCCTGGCAAGATATCCAAAGTATGTCAGACAGAGCTTCAAAATCCTTGCTTCCAAGGAGGAATTTGGTTTTATCCTACCAAGCATAGACCTGTTTGTTCTCTTGGGAATCCATGGAATGTTCAATACTCTTCTCAACCACAATTTTCTTCTATCATCCTTATTCATTGTCCACCTCTCTGATGCACAGCAAGTAATTGTGAAGACTATAGTGGACTGACATTGCTGCTTTTTAGCACTAAGGAGAGATACCTGAAAGCAGATTTTTCCAAAGTAATTTGTCTTTTGATTTCCTGACTGCTAGTACGGAAAGTCTTTTCCATCTATCATGGTTCTGGCCCATTGGTGAGAATCTTTGTTTTCTTCATGTTGAGCTTCAATCTGTATTGAAGACTACAGCTTTTGATGTTTTGCAGCAAATGCTTCAGGTCCTCTTCAGTTTCAGCCAGCAAGATTGCATCATCTGCATGGTATAGGTTTGTCATCCTCAGATCTTGATGCCTTATTCCTTCTCAAGTTCAGCCTCCCTACTGATTTGTTCTACATTTAACTTGAAAAGGTATGGCAAAAGGACTTATCCCTGATGCACTCTTTTCTTTGTTTTGAACCATGCAGTATTTCCTTGCTCTGTTCTGGTGACTGCTTAGAGGTCCAAGAATAGGTTTTACATGAGCACAATTAAGGGTTCTAGTATTTCTGTTCTTCTCAATGTGAGTCACAATTTGTAGTGACTCACACTGTCAAATGTCTTTGATGATGGCTGAAGACTGAGCAATTTTTTGTCCTGTTGTACTGTGAGTTTCTATCTGCATCCTTAGAATCATGTCTGGCATACTGTAGATGCTCCGCAAAACTTTACAAGAAAACAAAGTTCCTTTCTGCTAGGTTGATAGGCCATATCCCGATAGATGGAGAAAATATGCCAATGATTTTATCTTAAATGGATCCATAATCAACACCTTTGTTACCAGAAGTCAAAAGATCATAAGGCACAGTGCATCTTCAAATTACTGAAGAGTAATGATATCAGTTGGAAAACTAAGGTGCATCTGATTCAGTTCATGGTCTTTTCAATCACTTGCTATGCATCTGAGAACTGAACAATGAATAAGGATAACAGCAGAAGAATTGATGCTTTTGTATTTTGGTGTTGGAGAAAATATTGAATATACCATGAATTCACACAAGAGTGAATAAGTTATGTCTTGATAAAGGTGCAGCCAGAGTGTTCCTTGGAGGTAAAGTTAGCAAAGCTTAATGTTTCATACTTTGGACATCTTTCTAGGAAAGGCTATTACTTGGAAAACGGTACTATACTTGGGATGTTGGAGGGTCAGCAAAAGAGTGGAAGAGCCCCAACAAAATAGATTGATATGATGACTACAGCAAAAGCTCAAGTGGACCAAAGGTGGTGAGGATTGCACAGTATAGGAGGGGATTAAGAGTTGTTGTTCATCGGGCCACTTTGAGTCATATTCAATTGGGCAGCACTAAACATAAACAAAATTAACAATTTTTGATCTTTCTTTCCCAACCACGTTAAACTCAATTATATCATTATTTATGGTATTTATCTACATCGAGAAAACACTTGAAGTTTTTCTTCAAAAATGTCTCTCAATTAAACAGAGATATCTTAAAAATATTAAGTAGGTTATCATGGCCAGTATAAAAGTACGTTTGTTAATTTTCCTGTAGGTACTTTATCTAATTCATTAACTACAAACTAAAAGGCAAACCCATTATCATGAAACTCATTCAACTCAGGGGACTCTCCTTCAGTCTTCAGAGTCTGCAATTTTAAACAGAAATTTCATTCCCCCACAAAGTAACTTGTGGATTTTAACCACTGAGCTCTCAGAAGTGAATGTGTAACCAACTACTTTGTAAATGGCAACAACTTTAAGTTTATTCACTTAAAGTTTCCCCTTTTGAATGTAGCATACTAAATTTTGTCTGATCCTCTCTATGAAAGCTCTGTATTAGACAAATAAACCAGATCCTGTCAAAAACTATTGCTAGAGATTTTACTTTATTAAATGTGTTTATTTCTGTCTTTATTCATTTTCCCTAGGAGTAAAACAGGCCTCAAAAGTAAATCTGCAATTTCAGACTTCAAGTCAGAAAATGTACTATGGCTTAAACTTTTCATCTCACAAATCAGTGTTCCATGATGCAATTTAATGTCCTCACAATCAAAAGATAAACTGAACATTTCCTCCCACGGTGGTTTCTTCTCCACTTTAATTACATTGCATTGTGAATCTCTGAATAAATTCTTCAGAGGAACTCATATTATAAACCTGAGTATGTTACAACTACTTTGAGTGTATTTTTAGTATTACAATGTTAACCACAAAGTAGTTTTTCAACATTATTTATGCTTAAAAATAACATCTGTTATCATTTATTTTCTTTCAACAAAGTAAATTTTTATTTGGCAAAGTGTAGCTAGAATGTGCCCTGGACCAGCTAAAGGAAGATTCATTTAGAAATAAAACACTGTGTACTAACTCTAATGATAGTGTTCTGCCATTTATAAAACTGCAAAGCATCACAGTCATCAAGTCAAAACCGAGTTACAGCTAAGTCTCAATTAGGTGTCCAGAAATATGAGTCAGACAGGAGAAAACTGCTCTTATTTCTCCTGTGGAGCTGCTGGTGTATTTGAACTGCCAGAGAAGTATGATCTTTTGGTTAGCAGTGAAACTCCTAATGGGATATGCCACTGGAACTCCCTTACAGTAAAGTTATGAAAATGTTAAGCACTGTCTCTTTTGAAACAGCATCTAATCACAAGTCGGAAATCTGTAGCTACTCTCTCTGATACAGAGTTCACCTCAGAAAATATTTTTTTAAGTTTCAAGACTATGTTGTTTTTCCAGATCATGCAAATCTTTGAGAAACTCTGTGACTAAGAACTCCTTTATTATTTACACTGCTCTACAATCTCAAGATTTCTTTAAAGGGGGAGAAACATAAGTCTTGGTGCAGCATTGTGTACATACCTGCTGTCCTTCATGTCTCATCTTAATTTTCTGACATGTAACCAACAAATATTGTTTTCATTGTTTGACATGTGACAGGTTGCATTCTATGTTATGTCTCAAGACAGCCAATGTACTTTTCTCAGTATATTTCTGTATTTTCCATATATGTCACTCTATATAAAGGTTTTCAAAATTTTAGTGTGGCGGGGGGGAAGTAGCTTCTTTTTTCTCTAATCTGAGGGCGACTTAGCAATAGAAGCTATGATCTGCTCAGGAAGACTCAATATATTAGTGTTCCTATATTCAAAAACCAAAATATAATAAGTGAAAACCATCACTGTGAAGTCAAGTCTGACATATAGAAACCCTCTATAAAGTTTTTGAGGCTATAAATCTTTATTAGAAGAGGTTGTTCATCTTTCTCCTGTGATGCAGCTAGTTAGGACTGTCTGCTTTTGGTTACCAAATTGGCAAGCTATGCATTAACACACATGTATGATTCAAGTTATACTGGTCCACATATGTACAAGGCTAATTACTTATGCATCTCTGGTTTGTAATATATTGTTTTCTCCTTGCTGCATTAATTCTTTCACTGTGGTTGTTTCCCTATTTTTGGTGGTTTGTGGTTTGTTTTGCTTGTTTGTTGTTTTTTGTTTTTGTTTTTACTTTTTTTTGTCATGTGGGTGACCTGATTGAGAGAGTTACACTTTTCAGTTCATCCTTTTCTGAGTCACCTTCAATGTCAAGTTCTATAATTGTTGTCTGACACCATAGGAACTGTCTTGGCTGCAAAAGAGGCCAGGTGAATCCCCAAGGTTTACTACTCTGTGCTTCATTTCTCTTCTGTAGCTAACTGTGAGACCATTTGGCAACAGTTGACTCAGAGCCTTAAGATAATTAGTTCTTCCTCAGAATGGCATGGATTTTAAGGGGGAAAGTACACAACATTTGTTTCAAAACCCAAATCTATCATTTGTAGAATGTGACCCATTTTGGTGGTTTTCTGATATTTTAAAAGTATTTTACATGGATATTGTCCTAAATTAAATTATCTCCATGCATTTTACCTCTGGGTTATTTCTAGTAAAGTTCCAAGTACATTTTGTCCCAATTAAAGGAGAATTTTTAAAAAATTATGAAAAAAACATAAAATACTCCAAAGAAAGTATTAAATACAATTTTTAAAAGTTTCATTTAACAGGGATGAATAGTGGTAATACAGTAATTCTACACTTACATAGTTTCATTTTTACACATAAAAGTACACACAGCACTTAATATTTAAAATTAATTGCTATATTTAAAATTAATTCCTAATTCCCAATCTCTTATTGATTTTCTTTCATTGTAACACACAGTTGCAGTAATGGATGACACTGTACAAATGGGATTTTTTTTAAAGACTAATAGAGATTTTTTATTATGATAGGGTAAAAGTTATTTAAAATGCATTTTATTGTTATTGCTGTTGTGTGCTGTCAAGTCAGAATCAACTCGTAGTTGACCTTTCAGAAGGTTTTCAGAGGCACCAAATCGCAAAGGAAGAGATTGTCCATCCTTCTCCCACAGAGCAGCTGGTAGATTCATACCACTTGCCTTTGAGATTGCAGGTCAGCTTCTTATCACTAGGCCATTGGAGCTTCTGTTATAGGTACACTTAATAATAATTGTACTATAAGGTAGTTTAAATAATTTTCAACAAATTAAAAAAAAAACCAAGTTTCTCAGGTATTTCATTAAGCATACCAGAACAATCTAATCAGGTCTTCCTATAATTTTTTTATAGTTAATTGAAGGTATTAAATGAAAAAAAAGTGTAGTATTATAAAATGAACAAAGCTGTATTAAGTCTAAAACAAATAATATAGGAAATAATAGGCTATTTAATAGTCAATATGTGTTTCTTTGTTCCTCATTAAAATAGGTGAATCATACCAATTAGAGTTGGACATTGACTAAGGATTATAGAAGAAGAATAGATGTCTTTGAGTTGTGATGCTGAAGAAAGTCTTGAACATGCCATGCACTGCCAAAAACAAATAGGTCTGTCTTGGAGAGGGTGAAACCAAGTCTCTCCTTGGACATACCATGGACTGCCAAGAAGACAGATGGGTCTGTCTTGGAGGAGGTGAAACCAATTTTCCTTGGAGGCTAGGATTTTGAAGCTCTTCCTCACTTACTTTGAGCATGTAACAAGGAGAGATTCGTCCTTGGAGAAGGACTTCATGTTCAGAGGGTGGATGGACAGTGCAGGAGAGGGAGATCCTGGATGAGATGAATTGATACAGTGACTGGGGCAATAGAGGTTGGTGTGTCAGAATTAGTGACTGGCTCAGGACAGAAAAGGGTTCAGAGCTGCTGTACATAACATTGTTATGCATTGCAGGTGACTCAATGGCACATAACTACAATAATATACTATGACAGGTTTGGAAGCAGAGTGGCATCCACTTCCTAAACCATATGCCTCTGAAAACTCTATGAACGTTGATAAATGTCTATAGTTAAAGAGGACATTTAGGCCTTTTGTTCATAGGGTCACTATAATTTGTGCTTGACTCAAAGGCAATCAACAACAAGAATTCTGATTTGTATAGAATTCTAAATCCTTTATATTTGTTAGCTAACATAACTCTGACTTATTTGAAATAATGTTAATTTTTGCCATTTCTGACTACTTATACAAAGCAGAAATCTTTGTTGATGACAGTGTTGTTGTTATGTGCCTTTGAGTTGATGGTTGTTCAGAGCAACTCTGTTGTACCACTGAACAAAACACTGCCCATTCCTCACCATCCTTTCAAATATTTCCTTGTTTGATTCCATTGTTAGAGTCATCTTGTCATTCTATTTCATTGATGAAATTGAATCCATCCAACTCATTCCTCTTTTTTGATGAACTTCTCTACCATAATTCAAATGCTTCAAATATTTTTCATGTTTTTACTTTGTCCAGCTAATGTCATACTGATTGCTGTCAAGTCAAGCCTGACTCATAGCGACCAGATGAACAAAAAATCTGAAGCTTTCTATTATCATCATTTCTCAAAATTCATAGAGTGTCCAGAGACATGTTATTTAGGAAGTGGAAGCCACTCCTGCTTCCAAATAAAAAAATAAATATATCCTAATATTCCTGTACAATCATAGCTTTCTATATTAGTTCCTCCTAACAGGAATATCATTGTCACCATTCTTCTGCAGAAATTAGTAAGAATTACTATGGAAAGGAATTTGACTGTGTGGGTCACAATAAATTGTGGCTAACCTTGAGGAAAACGGGAATCCCAGAACACTTGATTGTGCTTATGTGACACTTATATTGGACCAGGAAGAAGTCCTCACAACAGAGCAAGGAAATACTGCATGGTTCAAAATCAGGAAAGAAGTGTCTCAGGGATGCATTCTGTATCCATACCCTTTTAATCTATAAGCAGAACAGATAATTTAGGAGGCTGGGCTTCATGAGGATGAATGTGGCATCAGGTTTGTAAGAAGACTCATCAACAGCCTACCTTACACAGATGACACAATCCTGCTTGCTGCATGACCATATATGAAGAAATCAGTAATGTTTTCAATAAGACATCAAAACAAATACAATGTATCCTTTTACAATTATTATTTTCTTATCACCATGGCTTTGTATATACCACTGTCTCCTGAACTCTATTTTCATATATTATGTCAAGGAAGAAAGGTGTTCCATAGAGAGAAGATTGTAGAAAAGGATGATTAAATGATCCCTAGAAACAAGGTGCTTTTTCCAGAATAATCACAATTACTTGAGTCCAACTTTTAATAACAAAAATAAACAACTTTATGAAAAAAAATCCTTCCAGTTAGAATTATATCATCTTTCATTACATTTCAACAAAAATTTTTAACATATATTAAGATATTTTACATGGTTCATTTTCAATTGTAAACACCTGACTATATCCCTCTCTCTACCCATATATATGCCCTTGTGAGGTTTTTTGTTTTCCTTCTGGAAAAAATATAGACACTTGGCCTAAATTATTGAAATTCTTCTACAGATAAAAGAGTATTTCAGTTATTTACTATGATTTCTCCTAGGTTTTTATTATATTTAAAAGTTCTAGTAAATCCCACTGTTCTCTATACATTGGCATTTGACATTGCTGGATTTCCTGCAGGAGTACTTTAGGACAGTGGATCTAATCTTGCTCTTCTTATGAGCTTATGTCCAGGGATGAATGACCCTTGACAAATGTCTCAGACCTCAGCTTTTGAAAAGTTGTCTAAACTGATAACGCTGTTGTGCTTAGATTTCACTGCAACTGCCTGGACTTCATGAACAAATGATTTATGAGGACCGCTTGCTTTCTTTCAGAGAATCTGAAATTTCTTAGACTGTTGCAGAGTATCCAACAGAGACCATGAATCTCTGGTGGGTTTCCTGGAAACAAACAAAGCCTATGTATTGCTGGGGTTTGCTGCTGGAATATCATTCTGCATTACTTCTCCTGAGATGAACTTTCAGATTACTATCAATGGAGTCCCCAAAACTCTACTTGAAGTCGATGTTTCACTTGTTGGTCCTGTTGTTCCCTTTGTAGTAGTAAATCACAGCCATGAAGACAATGGTCTCTGATTCTGTGAAGGTTTCCAGTGAATCATCAAATGGACAGGTGTTTGAGGATCCACCAACACACTTGATAACTACTTAAAAATATTTTTGTACTTTGATTAGCAAACGTTCACCAATATATTATTATTTTTATTTCAATCCTTAAAACATAAAAAATGCAGGTATAACTCAGTGTTAAACATAAGTAAATGAGCAGTGTTATATATCAGGAAATGTATTCAGCTGCTAAAGGAAAGGTTGTTGTTGTTGTTATGTGCTGTCAAGTTGTTTGTGACTCATAGTGACTCTATGTACAGCAGCCCTATACCCTGCTGTGTCCTGTGCCAATCATTTTGTCTTTGATGCACCTGCCCCTATTACTTCAGTCACTGAATCAATCCATCTCATTAAGGGTCTTCCTCTCTTGTGCTATCCCTCCACCCTCCCAAGGATAACGCCACCTCCTTGCAACATGCCCAGCATATGTCAGATGAAGCTTCAGATTCCTTGCCTCCAAGGAGCAACCTGGTTTCTCCTTCTTTAGGATGAACCTGTTTGTTCTCCTAGCCATATGGTATATTCAACACTCTTCTCCAGCACCACACAGCTGAAAGGTATCAATTCTCTTTCTATCATCCCTAGTCATTGTCCAATTTTCTGATGCATAGCAAGCATTGAAAAGACCATGGCCTGAATCAGGTACACCTTGGTCTCCAGACTGACATCATTGCACTTCAGTACTTTAGAGAAGTCTCTAACTGCAGACTTTCCTAGTACAATTTGTCTTTTAATTTGCTGGCTAATGGTAGTAGTTCAAATTCGCCAGACACTGAGAAGAAAGACTTGTAGTCTTATTAGAAGCCTGAGTTTGCTATGAGTCAGAACTCGCTCAGTGCCAATGAACACTATTTCTAACCATTCCATTAGCAAGTAATTATTCCATTAGCAACTTTCTTTTATTCTCATCAGCGGTATATTTAAGATGAATTTGTGTGTCTGAAAGATGATAATGTGTGGCGGGGTGGGGGAAACAAGAAAGCGTTGGTTTTGAAAGATTGTTATGCTTATAATGATAATAATGAAACAGCACTAGATTTTGTAATCAAGTTACCTCATCCCTTATCAATTATCCCTCAGAGATGAGGCCTTTGGAAATAATTTAACTTCATTGAAGCCTATGTTTTTATTGTGTAAAGTAGAACAAAAAAACATTCTTACCATTCTTGTAGAGGGATCTCTGGTGGCCTACTAGTAAGGAGTTGTGCTACAAGCCCAAAGAGCAACAGTTAGAATTTACCAGATGCTCTGCAAGAGAAAGATGGGCAATCTCCTCTTGTATGATTAACTGCCTCTGACAATTCACTGGAGAGTCAGTTATAGGTTTGTTCTGATAAGACAAGTTCTGTCTTTTGACACACTTGAACATTGCTACATTTAATTAGGATTTGTTATTCTTTCACGTCTATCTTTTAAGGTTAAGGCAGAAATGACCAGAAAAAAGGAGACCTGTTGATCTTTTCTTACATGATTAAAAATGTTGAATTTTGAATTTTAAAATTTTGAATTACAGTAAAGTCATTTTGAATAAGCAATCTGTTGCACCGGAAAGATATACAAATGTCCTGCATGATTACGGTATGAGCCCATATATTTCCTACAGTAAATTTTTCTATAAAGAAACAATTAGTAACCAAAGGCCCCTACAACTCAAGTAATAAAACTGCTGTACAAATGTAATTACATTAATACGCAACTATTTCCACCTTAAGTTAACAAACAGCAAATACTCAAATAGTTTTCAAGCATATATTATGTTATAGTGAGAAATCAATCACAAACATCACCATAAGGAGCTTACATTTTGTAACAGAAGATCAAAATTAAGAAGTGAATTTTATATACAAATATTTATTATTTGTTAAATATTCATTTATTATTATTATTAGGAAGTATTAAAAGAAGATAGAAAGAATATATACTGAATATACTGAGTCAATTAGCAGACACTGAAGAATTTAATGAAACAACATATGAGCAAGAGCCTATGGTGATGAAGGAAGAAGTTCAGGCTACTTTGAAGGAAACAGAAAAAAAAAAGGCCCCAGGAATAGATGGTATACCAATTGACATATTTCAGCTAACAGATGCTGCCTTGGATGTGCTGATCAAGTTGTGCCAAGAAATCTGGAGAACAACCACTTAGCTAACTGACTGGAAGAGATCTATATTTGTTCCCATCACAAAGAAGGGTGACCCAACAGAGTGTGGAAACTACAGAACAATATCATTGATTTCACATACAAGCAAGATTCTACTGAAGATTATCCAAAAATGACTAGAACAACACATCAGCAAAGAACTGTCAGAAGTCCAGTCTGGGTTTAGAAGGTGTAGTGGTACTAGGGATATTGTAGCTGATGTTAGATGGATCTTAGCTGAAAGCAGGGAATACCAGATGAATGTCTATCTGTGTTTCATTGATTATGCAAAGGCGTTTGACTGTGTAGATCATAACAAACTGTGGCTGACTCTGAGAAGAATGGGAATCCCAGAACACTTGATCGTGCTAATGCAAAACCTAAACATGGAACAAGAGGTAGTGGTCAGAACAGAACAAGGAAACACTGCCTGGTTCAAAATTGAGAAGGGTGTATGTCTCCTGTCTCCATACCTTTCCAACCTGTATGCAGAAAAGATTATCTGTGATGCTGCACTCTATGAGAAGAAATGTGGGGTGGGGTCAAGATTGGTAGAAGATCTATCAACAATTTGATTTATACAAAAGACACAACCCTGATTGCTGAAACTGAGGAGGACCTGAAGCGTTTGCTGCAGAGGGCCAAGGCCTACAGCCTTCAATATGGATTGAGGCTCAATACCAAGAAGACAAAGGTTCTCACCACTGGGCCAATTGGCAGCATCAGGATGGATGGTGAAGAGATTGAGATTGTTCACGGCTTTAGTTTGCTTGGCTCCACAGTCAATATTCTTGGCACAAGCAGCCAGGAAATGAAAAGAAGTATGGAGATGGGAACATCTGCTGTTAGGCACCTCTCCAAAATACTGAAGAGCAATGGTGTCTCTCTGGAGACTAAGGTGCATCTATACAGGCCATGGTCTTTCCTATTACTTGTTATGCATAAGAGAGTTAGACAATGACTAGGGAGGCTAGAAGGAGAATTGATGCCTTTGAGCTGTGGTGCTGGACAATAAGGGTACCATGGACTGCTAAGAAAACAAACAGATTCATCTTTGAGAGAGTTAAACTGAGCTGCTCCTTGGAGGCAAGAATCCTGAGGCTTCATCTGACATAGTTTGGACATGTTGTAAGGAGGGAACAGTCCTTGAAGAGGGACATCGTGCTTGGGAGGGTAGAGGGACGGCACAGGAGGGGAAGGGCCTCTATGAGGTGGATTGATTCAGTGACTGGGGTATTCAGGATGGGTGTATTGGAGACACTGCAATTGGCACAGGACAGAGCAGAGTTTAGGGCTGTTGTACATAGGGTCACTTTGAGTCACAAGTGACCCAACAGCACATAACAACAATAACAACATTCATTCATAAGCTTTTGTTAAAATATTTTTATTTAATATTTACATTAAAGTCATTGTGATGAAGGAAAAACAATAGAAGAATGACTAGCACACCTCTATCAAGATGCATTAGATAAAAAACATGTATCAGAACAAGTCTGAACAAAATAATATGAAGCTCATTGTAGAAAATGTAGGTGGTATAATCTGTAGGGAGTGGCTCTGCTAATACAAAGGCCAAGCCTATCTGATGATTCAAATCTACCAGCTGCTCCTTTGGAAAAAAGATGAGCAATTCTCCCCCATCTATTTTCCAGCCTCCCAAAAACTCTCTGGAGGATCAGCTATAAGTTAGTTCTGACTTGATGATACTCAGTTTTTGAAAAAAGTCTGTTGTGGTTTATGAGATAGTTAACTTTTGTTATTACTACATTAGCTACAAAACCAGCTAATTTTCTCCTCTCTAGGCATTTCTTCAGAAGGTCGAAGGGAATTATTTTCTGTATCTATTTAATTTCTAGTTTATTGATGAAGCCAAACATCTGGAAAAAAGAATGTGAAAATCCAAAGGCAGTTACACAGAGATAAAACCACTGGGTTAAGTCAACCCTGAAGCATGCCTTCTCCTTATGTGAGCTCATAAATTTCTTTATTATTTATGCCAATTTGAATTGGGTTTGTTATTTGCATTTGAAAGTATTTGAATGATAATAGTCTTGCACAAGTCATTTAACATCATAATATTTTTTTCATTTACCATATGAGCCCTAAGGATATCCGAAGCTTATTGTGAATATGTAATGAGATCTTGTTTGTCACTGTATGTTGATAGCTATCAACTACAATACATTTCAAAGTCATTATATAGGGGTATAAGCAAAAAAATAGTCATCAGAAAGATTTAACTTCATTTGTAGTAAGGATCATGATTATGCAAACTAAAATAGTCATAACATGAATACTTTATCTGTTTAATAACCTGTTTTCACAAAAACAATTTTAGGAATGAACATGTTTTATTTAATTATTTACTTTATGGCACAATATTGAACCTTTTATGTAAATCTGATATTTCAAAACAGGTCTGCATTTACTGTGTAAGAAGAACAACCCAGGTTGTTGTTGTTGTTAAGTGCCGAAATATTGCTGTCAGTAAATATAAGTGAACATCTTAGTTGTCTTAGTTGTTAACATATAAAACTTTTTACACCATCACCAACCTCATTAATATTAAAAAACAAAACAAAACTAGAAAACACTTTAAGTATTATTTGGATGAAGGAACTGAAGGCAGTATCAAGGTGTGGACCCAGAAAATCAAACTTGATTAAATAGCATTCATTAACTCTGATGAAGAACTCCATGTTTAATGTGATACAAGAAGAAAGAATAAATGAACAGCTCAATAGTACAAAAATTTGGAGAAGTCAAGCACCTACCCAGTGACACTTTGAGGCAAGTACTTCAAGGATTTTTCTCAGTGTATAGATAAATCTTAGTGTCAATTTTACATTTTATCTCCACAGATTTCAAAACATATTGTTTACTTTATAAGGGACAGCTTTAAATAGCTCATTTAATTATCCCAATTGACCATGGAAAAGAATAGACTCATATTTTGAAAAAGGCTAGTCAATTTATACTTACAAACATTATAAACACATGAAGTTTATAAACAAACCTTTCATTTTCTGTTTATCTTTTATTGCTTTACCCTCAGTATTTCCAAAATCATAGAAAAAGAATTAGAGCTAATAACATATTGTTGTTGTTAAATGTCTTCCAGTCTTTTGCAACTCATAGCAACTCTATGGACAACAGCACTGAACCCTTCTTTATCCTGAGCCAATTTCATTGTCTCCAATACATCCGGCTCCATTACCCCAGTCACTGAGTTTATCCATGTCATCCAAGGTCCTCTTCTCTTGTACTTCTCCTCTACCGTCTGAAGCATGATGTCTTTCCCCAAGGACTGATGCCTCCTTGCAACATGCCCAAAGTATGTCAGACAGAGCTTAAGAATCCTTGCCTCAAAGAAGCAGCAGTCTGGTTTCACCCTCTCCAGAACAAAACTGTTTGTTCTCCTAGCCATCTATGTATATTCAATACTCTTCTCCACACCTGTTTAAATATTTTCTATTAATATTATAATGCTTCATATAGAATACTAAAGATATTGAATAAAATAAGAAATGGTTCACAGCAAACTACATATTAGTAAATCCTGAATGAAACACTGGAGAAAAGGGATTTGTTAAGGGAACAGGACTAAAAAACTGATTGAATAATTGTTTGGTAACCTAAACTATGGCAAGAAAATTGATCCTAAGAAAAAAGCAATTGCTGATTGTGTTGGCATTTCAGCAGTGACAGAGAGGTCTTAGTGAACCTGTCAGCACTTTGACTAATTAGCAGGCTTCTGAAAGCGTGTATTACAGGTTTTCTGAAAGTCATACTAGTATTATAGCACACAAAGTGTGTTTTCAATATAGTGTTCTTTACATTTTGTATAAATATTTCAAGAAAAAACTTGCCAAATATAGATGAATACTAGATGGAGTACATTCTCTCGACACTGAATAATAAGTCACACAGAACAAAACAATGATTGATGGACATCTAATAATATTAGAAATTTGGGAGAATTTTTTTCTTTGTTGTTTTTAGTTAATAAATTTGAGTTTGAAATTCTGCTTGTCTTCTGAGTGGAAATCCTATTATTAGTGTTGTTTTTATTTAAAATTAAAGAATATATTTCTCTCTCATTGATAATATACTAATTTTCAGTAAAACTGCTAAGATTTATTACTTAATCATTGCCATAATATAAAAAGCCTTAATATTCAAATGTGTGATTGAAATTTTATCATTTTTATGCATGAGCCCATAACAAATGTGGACAGGCAGATCTTTCATTCAACTTTCATTCGAATTTTTCCACTTAGAATTAACTTCAAGAAGGCAAGGGAGGAATAAAAGAAATAGTATATTCATTTTTTTGCATATGCAAGGAAGTCCTCATCATTGACTATACATGAGTTATCAAAGGTCTGGGAAACAGAATTTCCTTGAAGGTTCCACAGAATTTAAGGAGTTAAGAAATGTGAAAAGATTACTTACTGCTGCTGACTAGACTCTCCACATGAAGACCCTCTCCCAACATGACTGAATTGCATATCTCTTAATATTTGCACCTTTTCTCTGTTGATTTAGAAGAGATGGTCTCTTTCTAGAAATCAATAAGGCAATAATTCAATTGAAAACTAATTGACAAAAATTATCAAGCCTGTTAGCTCAGTTGAATTCCCTATTTAAGAGTTCTCAAATTGCTGTTCCAGCTTCTGAGGAGAGAAAGGGCTTTCTCATGAGGCATGGAAGTAAAAACCCTGAGGTTATTGAGGCCATTCAAAATTGGGGGAATTCTCAACCCTACAGATCAGGAGACAAATTTTGAGGTACCTGTTGTGCAAATCTAGCAAATCTTACAGGTAGACCATGATTTCTATAGCTGAATTACCACAAAATGCACATACCTCCACTTTTTTTTTAAGTCACTTGTTAGCAATATGTACCATATGCAGTGTTTGCCAATGTTATAATTTTCAGGAGTTTGTTTATTCAAAGATGTTCGAGGAAGCTGCAGTTCTTGAAAACACAGACCCAAATGCCAATCATTTTGCTAAAATCAGATTGAGTAAGCAGTAAGAAGGTACTGTGAAATACATGAAGAAAAATAGAAAAGGATCATACACAGAGATTTCACAAATTACTGGATAACAAAATACTCTTTCTCAAAGATAACACAGAGTCTACCACAAATTGAGTTTTACTACAAAGGACAAATTGCGAATGTCTTCTAAATCTTCATCAGCAGAGTATGTTTTAGAATATATAGATATAATGTATGGTTGTTTCTACTGTACACTTACGTGTACCATTTATCACCTGCAAAAAGAAAGAATGAATTTACAAAGATATTGGCAAGATAAGGAAATAATGAAAACTAAAACTAGGGAAAAAACGAGATTTGCATCCTACGTCAGGACCAACTTACAGCAGAGTTATTACAATAGAACCCTGGAGTTAGTGAAGGACTATGTGTTTTATGATGGGGAAAAAATAAAATATTCTGGACATAAAGTGAACCTGCTTCTGTATCAGATCATGATCGTTGTAAAGCTCAAAGCAGTTAAAGTGTAACAGCCTGAACTTGAGAAAGCTGGTTTTTAAATTAAAACTATTTTGTGAAAATAAGCAGAAATGGCATAGGAGTTTTACAATCAGAAAGAATTGCTGATTTATTTAGTAGATGATGATGGTAATGTTATATAGGCTATGTAACACTTATTAATGATAGTCGTTATTCCAGAATAGCTCAACCTGAAATTATCAGTGCTTAAAATCTGCATGGCTCTGAGAAACCACAGTCCATCTCGCTATAAATACAAAATAATGCTGAAGGATTACTGACACAATCGTTGTTTTTGTGTTGTTCTTGTTTACCAAGTCAGGATTCTTAGCTTTCCAGTGGTTTTTCAGAGGCCGTACATTGTACAGGGAGAGATGGCCACCTTTCTTTCATGGATAATCAGCTGGTGGATTCAAGCCTTTGAGTTAGTATCTATCCCCTTACCAGTAAGTCAAGTGTCAGTAATGAATAGTTAAACAATCATTAATGATCGATGATGAAGAGAGCAGTTGTGAAGAAATGAAGGCTGTACAAACCTTGATTGTCTTTTTATAAATATCAGAAAGCACCTCTTTATGTCATTGTTGTTACAACCTTGTTCCAATTATTTTCCAACTACATTAGTCTCCTTTTGGTTTCCTTAGTTACTAGTAATGATACTTTTCAACTCAGAAAGAGAATAGACAAAATCTTCTGGTTATCTAGCGGTATAGGAGTACACTTTGTCAAATAATTGAAGGTACTTAAGAATACAAAGGCAAATGGGTCAACTTTCAGGATTCATGAGGCAAAGAAAAGAAAGACTGAAGTCAACTCAGGACCAGGCAGGAACCACAGTTTCAAGAATATCTATGCTAATTATTTCATTCACAGCACTATGCAACCGCTGCATAGAATTCTCATTTCAAAGTGAGAGACATCCAAGTTTCAGAAGGTACCTTTGGTAATTGTTTCCCATTTCCTCTCCATCTGTCTAAATCAAAGCAAAGGCAATAGGAGTCTTTCTGTTGCTGGTTGTGATAGCAGGTGCATGGAGACATTTTGTACATTATAACTTATAGAGTTTACAATTCTTAGTTAAATGCACAATTCGGTTAAACTTTTCCCAAAAGATAATGGTTTGTTGAGAGACATTTAAAAACTAGTATTCTCAAACTACTTTTGGCCTAATATCTTTATAAGAATTGAAAACTATTTTTTGTTAAACAGTCATTTTGATTCCACTTGAGCTAGGACTGTTTCCCATTATTCTAATGATTTATATGTGCTAAACAATCTCACTGAGAGAGAACACCTACAGAGCCCAACCAGCACTTTAATACACTTTAACTACTTTAAGCTGTATATGTAAACAGGCTATCCCCATCTTATTAAGTTTTATAGATTTTTTTAAATCATGCCTTATTATAGGAAAGACACAATCTTAGATACTAATAGGAGTTTTGAAATTTTGACAATCAAGATTATATTTTCCAATACTGTTTTGCATAATTACAATAGATTGAAATTTGTTATACATTTGTATAGAAAGGAGAAAAATAACAGTGGTGTGTGGAATGGCATATTTATCTCTATAAAAAGAGAGTAGGAGAGATTTATATGATAGGGAACAAAAGTCCCTTTCCTTTAATTGCTATTTGTCTCTATGAGTCTTCAGCATCTTTACGATAAACTTGTTTTAAAAAAGGATGTAATGCCCTAACATCATTGACAGGAAGATAATAAAGGTCATCTAACAATGGCTTTCCAACTTTACCCAAGAAAAATAGTAGTGCTCACCTAGAAACATAGGAGTCCTAATGATGACATGGATTAATGATTGACAGCTAAACAAAAGGTTTCTATTTGAATCAAATAACAAATCCAAAGGAAAAATATGCAGCCATCTACTACTAGAAAAATGTACAGCCTGGGAAATCCTTTGGACAACTCTGTTCTGTTCTACTATGAGACAGAAACAAGTCAATACTAATTGGCTTAGTTTTTGTATCTAGAACAATCTTTCTTCTTTCAAAATTTTCCCTATCTTCTCATCAACAACAACATCTTAGCAAACCTAGTATAATAATGGTATTAAATGAAAACAAACTGAAATATTCTGTTACTGTTTTTGTTCTTAAGTGGCATCAAGTCGAGCACAATTCAGAGTAACCCCATGAACAAGAGATCTGAGTCCTACTCTGTAACTGTCATCTTTTTCTAATGTTCATAGAGTTTCCAGAGGCATATTTTTAGGACATAGATGCAAGTCCTGCTTCCAAACCTGTCTTAATGCGGGGGCTCCACCAAATATTGTCCACCATGGGTAACCATTATAACATTTGACATGCCAGTGGCACAGTGTTCAGTATCACATCAACCACAAGTTACCTCAGTACAGGAAACTGACAGACAAGTGCTATTCCACTTAGATGATATACACAAGATCTATCTATCTATCTATCTATCTATCTATCTATCTATCTATCTCTATATCTCTATCTCTATGTCTATCATCTATATCTATATATCTATCTATATAATCTATGTCTATATCTATATAGATATCTATATCTATATGTCTATATCTATCTATCTATCTATCTATCTATCTATCTATCTATCTATCTATCTATCTAATAATTGTGTCCCAAACACAATGAATACACATGAGCCTCCAAACTGGAGATTTACAGAGGGAAAAAAAGAGAGTATTTAGACTTGCTTGTTGAATTACCCTAGCACAGAAGTGGACTGGTTACCCTCCACTGTTCTAGAATACAAATGATACTTCTGACTTCCTGAAACCTGTATAGCCAAGTTAACACAAAATTTGAGTGTGTGAAGCTGTAACTAAAGTTCTTAAGTTTCATTTTTCTTCCAGTGCAACCTAAAATTACATCTGAGACGATGTTGCTGTTGTTAAGTGTTGTTGAGTCATATACGACTCATAGCGACCCTATGAACAAAAGACCTGAATAATTGTATGACTTTCATCATTTCTCCAAGTTCACAGAGTTTCCAGAGGCAAGCTATTTTGGAAGTGGATGCCACTTCTGCTTCCAAGCTTGTTTTAACTTGGAAGCTCCACCAAACACTGTTCACCATGAGTAACCATTACCACATTTGTTCATCAGTGTCACAGTGTTTAGCAACACAGCAACCATGAGATACCTCTGTACAGAAAATGGACAGACCAGTGCTATATCACTTAGAAGAATATAAAAGAAAATATTCCAAAGAGTATGTATTCTAGACATTATAAATAATATCTGTATTTAAATCAAATCGAGTTTAATCATTATGTGTGTGTATGTGTGTGTGTATGTGTGTGTGTGTATATACACATAACTTATCAATACTACTGAAATTTTTTATTAAATTTAGTGTTGTTGCTATGTGCCATCGAGTCATCTTCAACTCATAGCGACCGTAAGTACAATAGTTCTGAACTTCACCCTGTCCTGAGTCACTCTCACTCCCTCTGACACACCTAAGCCCATTACCCCAATTAATGTGTTAATTCATCTCATTGGGATCCTCTCCTGCACTGTCTCTCTACCGTTTCAGGCATGATGTTCTTCTCCAAGGATTTATCCCTCCTGGCCACATACACAAAGTGTGTAAAATAGAACTTTAAAATCCTTGTCTCCAAGAAGAAACATGGTTTAACCCTCTCCCCAATGAACCAGTTTGTTCTCTTGGTGGCCCAGAATAGGTTCAATACTCTTCTCCAGCACCACAACTCAAAGGCACCAACTTTTCTTCTATCATCCTTAGTCATTGTCCGATGAATAGCAAGTAATTGTGAAAGCTATGTTCTAGATCAGGTGTTCTTTTTTTAAAAAAATTATTATTGTGAAAGTGTTGTTGTTGTTGTTATGTGCTGTCGAGTCGCTTGCGACTCATAGCGACCCTATGTACAACAGCCCTAAACTCCGCTCTGTCCTGTGCCAATCGCACTGTCTCTGACACTCCCATCCCAATTATCCCAGTCACTGAATCAATCCACCTAATAGAGGCCCTTCCTCTCCTGCGCTGTCCCTCCACCCTCCCAAGCATGATGTCCCTCTCTAAGGACCAGTTTCTCCTCACAACATGTCCAAAGTATGTTAGACGGAGCCGCAGAATCCTTGCCTCCAAGGAGCCACCCAGTTTAACCCTTTC
>NW_006399894.1:6418361-6435849 GCF_000299155.1 Elephantulus edwardii
CATAATATTTATAATTATAAAATTTAAATCTTGATAATTAAATATATCATAAAGACCAGGAAGCAGTAGTCAGAACAGAGCAGGAAAACACTGCATGATTCAGGGTCAGGAAATGTGTGCGTACAGCAGGGATGTGTCCTATCTTCACATCTTTTGAATATATATGCAGAACAGACTATTTGGGAGATTGGACTTCATGAGGAGGAATGTAGCATCTGGATTGGAGAAAGACTCATCAACAATCTGTCTTATGCAGATGACACAACTATCCTTGCTTAAAATGAGGAAGATATGAGGTGTTTGCTGCAGTCAAGGACTACAGTCTTCAATGTGGATTGAAGCTCAACATAAAAAAAAAAACAAAAATTCTCACTACTGTTCCAAGTGGCAATTTCTTGGTAGACAGTAAAGAGAATGCGATTGTTAACAACTTCATTTTGCTTGGATCCACAAATAACACTCTTGGCACCAACAGTCATGAAACCAAAAGACAAATTGAATTTGGAAAGTCTGCTGTCAGGAACCTCTCTAGACTTCAGAAGATCAATGATGCCAGTCTGGAGACTAAGGAGCTCCTCATCCAGTCCATGGTCTTCACAAGTTACTTGCTATACATCTGAGAGCTGGATATTAAATAAGGATGATAGAAGAAGGATCAATGACTTTGAATTGTGGTACTGGAGAAAAGTGTTTAACATATTGTGGACTCCCAAGAGAACAAACAGGTCTGTCTTGGAGAGGGTGAAATCAAGCTGCTCTTTGGAAGCCAAGATTTTGAATCTCTGTCTCACATGCTTTCGGCATACGGCCAGGAGGGATCAGTCCTTGGAGAGGGACATCATGCTTCAAAGGGTGGAGGGACAAAGCAGAATAGGAAGACCCAGGATGAAATGGATTGACTCACTAACTGGAGATACGGGATTAGGTTTGTTGGAGATGATGAGATAGGCTCAGGATAGGCCAAGGTTCAGAGCTAATGCACACAGAGTCACTATGAGTCACAAGCAACTAATGCTACATAACAATAACAAGATGGTTATGCTAAGTGCCAAATGCATTTACTATGCTTTCTACTTTACGATTTCTAATATACATAGAGGTTATTATCCATGATTTTGAAAATATACAATGTATATATTACGTTGTTCTTTATGCTGTAGAGTTGGAAATCTTTTACGGTTGATCCTCCACCAGGTTTTAGAGGCAGCAAATCACATGCGAGGAGTTTCCCCCTTCTTTTCCATAGAATTAGAAATGATAATATTTTGTTTTAAAAAATTACAGAAAATGCATACATTTTTAAGAATTTCTCTAACCACAAGACATGAAATAGCATCTTAATCTATGATAGCCAATTTCAAAGAGTGAAAATATATTAGTATTAAAATTGTGTGTGAAATCTTAACAATACAATTTAATATGACAGCTTGAATATGAAAATACATGTGAAAATATTTTCTGTATTTGGACTTCACCGTATACCTTTGATTAACTTTTATTAATATTTCTTAACATTGAAAATTTTAAACACCCTTAGAGTGAAAGCTTTTTACTGAAAACATGTGAGCTATCACTGTATCATATACTAATTCTCCTTCAATGTATAATTTCTGTTTTGGAATTATATCACATCTAGTCTCTAGAGATGATACAATCAGTTGGGTAGAAAAACGACAAAACTTTATTAAACTAAATGTTTACTAAATTTTACTAAATATTGAACCATTTGATTGTTTATGACATAGCAATAATATGTAAATTGTTAAAACCTTTTTTATGCTTCATTTAATACATAAACTGCTCAGAATTAGGGTAACATAAAGAACTATAGTTAAAAGGACAACAGCAATATCCATTAATATCCTGTAACAATTTTACCAACAAGCTTATTCAAGTGATTAACTTGTGTCTTCTTATTGATAATAGCTTTTTAAAGTAGCTCTTATACTTCCTGGTGAAATGTACAAAAACTCAAAAATAAAAGTTTTTCAGGATGTTCCCTAATTAAACTGAGTTCTTTCTAATGTAGAAAATGATAGTATTGTTAAATAATAAACATAATAATCGTATTATTTGATAAAACTGTGAATTCTTTTAATATTTGTGCAGATTGAAACAATGTTTATAATATAATGAACAAACCAAAATACTCCAGAATCATATCAAGCTATGAACTCAAGTAATATCATTTTGTGAATTTTCACAAGTCTTTAATTCAAAAGTGTTCATTCCTTAAACCACTAATTTCTTGTTAAACTATATATATATATACACACACATATATGTGTATATATACAAACATACACATACATGTATATATGTATACATATACATATATATATATATGTTTTACTTCAAGCCTTTTTATTTCCTTTCAGAATTTGCTAAAATCTCAGTTTCTCAATGAAGCTTACATAAAACTACACTATTCAGTATGCTGACTTCTCCATTTAAGACACTTTTATTTCAAATTACCTCACCAGATATATACCATAATATCCATCACTTTACACAACTTTTTTATAATCTATTTTTTTTACTATGTTCATTGTTATTTGCATTCCTTTTTCTACAAAAATATAAGCTTCATAATGGGGAAGATTTGGGTTTACCCAAATCTTTCAGCATAAAGAAAGTTCCTCGCAATTAGACCAACAAGCAACAGCAAGATAAACAGAGAAAAGACTGAAAATGCCAATTGTTTCATTTTACATGCTTCTACAATCAACGTTTATGGGAGAAGACAAGAAATCACTTTACATACCGCAATGTAAAATCTGCAAGGGATCTCCTTAAAGTACGAAAGGGCAAGTGTGTTACTTTGAGGACTAAGGTGTGCCTGACCAAGTATTTTTGACAACCTGATGTAAATAGGAAAGCTGGACAGTAAATACGTTAAACTGAAGAAAAAATGATGCCTTTAAATTGTAATGGTAATGGACTTTACAGAGGACAAATAAATTCGTGTTGGAGAAAGTACAACCAGAAGGCCCATTGCAAGTGTCATCTCACATATTTAGGACATATTACTAGGAATAGTCACCAAAGTCGCTGGTCAATGGAAAAGGACATCAGAATGAGTAAAGTCGATGTAGGTCAGTGAAAAAGAGGAAAAGTCTCTATGCGTTTCTTTAACACAGGGGTTGTAATTGTGGGCTCAAACCACAAGTCATTGCAGGATCAAGCAATGTTTCCTTCTTGTGTATCGAGAGTCCTAAACCATCACTAACAAATGTGTTTATACACTGAAACTCTTGCTATCTTCCTTCCATTGCCTACCTTCCTCCCCGCCCCCCTTCACTCTTTCTCTGTCATTTTGTCTCATCCTTTAATTTCTAATCTCCATAGTGTGAACACATTTTGTGAGCTTTTCCTCTTGTTGGTGAACCTTCAATTTTTAGCATCTTTTTATCATTTTAAAGTATTTTTTACCACTATAGACTATGATGGAAGTAAATAACTATGAATGTATAACTATCAGCTAAACCTGTGCACCATGGATTTCTTGAGGTACCTTGAAAAAAACACACTGGCTTACACCTGATTTATAGCATGCCCACCTAGTAACACTGGAGCACTGATTGGTGTCACTGTTAAAAAAAAAAAATTGTTGACACTTAACTACTTCAAGTGGTAGCAAATAATCCAGATCCAATGGTACTGATATAAGAATAAAAGCCTCACTGGATGCATTAATTAAAATGAATGCTCTAGCAATTGACAGAATACCAATTAATTTGTTACAAAAATTAGATATATCCCTGCATATGCTCATCCATTTATTCTAAAAAGGAAAAAATGTTGCAAGATGGCTATGAGACCAACCTACTCAAAGCTATACACATTTGTCTCCTTCTAGAAAACGGAAGAAAAAAAAAGATGACAAAATAGAATCAGGAAATTATAATGAAAATTTGAAAGAAACATTGTTTGAATGAAAAAGTATCAGAAAATAAAGTCAGATTAAGATGAGGATTTGAAACAAGGGGCATACTATTGTTGAGTTCAGATGGGTCTTGGATGAATGTTGTGTGTCAGGTTTGCACCTTTTGCCAATACTTATTCAGTTTGTATGCTGAGAAAATCATTTGAGAATTTGCTCTATGTGAGGATGAATGTGGTATCGAGATTCCTGGAGATCCTGTACATGTTTTACTAGTTATCCTTATATTTTTACAATGATGGTCTTATGCAGTATTTGCCCTTATAAGACTGCATGAGTTCACTTAGCGTAATGCTCTCCAGACACAGAAACTCAAGGAACGGAGTGGGAAGGAGTGAAGGGGTGAGGAAAGGTAGGGGTGAAACCACAGGGCTGCACAGTTTGGTGGTTGGAGGGAGGTTGGGGAAAAAATGTGAAGCAATGGGGTGAAAAGACCAGGTAATGATGGACAAGGTCCAACGCTGATTGATTTTATAAAACATTTTCTAAAACACTATCTGAATTAAGAATAGTGTGAGTGTATGCCTTTGACATGTGGTTTTGGAGTACTGAACATCCTATGTTGTTGTTTGTTGTTGTTGTTGTTGTTGTTATGTGCCGTCGAGTCGTTTGAGACTCAGAGCGACCCTATGTACAACAGCCCTAAACCCTGCTCTATCCTGTGCCAATCACATTGCCTCTGACACACACATCTCGATTACTCCAGTCACTGAATCAATCCACCTCATAGAGGGTCTTCCCCTCCTGCGCTGTCCTTCCACTCTACCCAGCATGATGTCCCTCTCTAAAGACCTGTCTCTCCTTACAACATGTCCAAAGTATGTCAGGCGAAGCCCCAAGGAGCAGCCTGGTTTAACCCTCTCTACAATGAATCTGTTTGTTTTCTTGGCAGTCCATGGTACATTTAATACTCTTCTCCAGCACCACAGCTCAAAGGCGTCAATTCTCCTTCTATCCTCCCTTGTCATTGTCCAACTCTCTGATGCACAATAAGTGATTGCAAAAACCATGGCCTGTATCAGGCGCACCTTAGTCTCTAGAGAGACACCGTTGCCCAAGAGTACTTTAGAGAGGTCCCTAACCGCAGACTTTCCCATCGCAATACATTTTTTGATTTCCTGGCTACTGGTGCCAAGGGTGTTGACCGTGGAGCCGAGCAAGCTGAAGCTGTACAGAATCTCAATCTCTTCACCATCCATCCTATAGGATTTCTAAAAAAAATAAATATGTCGTCGAGGAAGTGGAACCAAGGTGTTCCTTAGAGGTACGGATGGTGAACCTTTGTCTTATATACTTTAGGCACGTTGTCAGGAGGGTCTTGTTCTTGGAAAAAGATCTCATGCAGGGAAAGGGGGAGGGTCAGATAGATCGGAAGACCCTAACAAAATGGGTAGACATAGTTACCAAACACTGAGCTGGATCATACTGAATGTCGATAGGGCCATAGGGTTACTGTGAAGCATAGTCAACTCTTGAGTTACCAAAAATATTTATTATTCTTACATCCTAGAGAGAATTATTTCCAGTGTAGGTTTATTTTGGTTTTTATTAATTTAACTTTGTAAGTCGAGTTCGTATAAAGGGATTATTAAATGTTAATGTTTATAATTTATTGTATGCTAAAAAATAATAAATTTTAGCTTTTATTCCACTAAATGTTTTCTTCAGTTTTTGTATGATTGCATTTATCTGCTTTTTAGCTTTTGGTAAAAGTTTTTACATTATATATTACTCTTTTATCTTTTGTGTTTGAAAGAAATTTTCCAACTACTTTTGTTGTAGTAAAACATAAATATATAAAATAACACCTGTATATATCTAGAAATAGTCTTGTTTGTTCAAAGATCTAATATCTAATAAAGAGACATGAAACTCCTAAAAAGACAGGGCTAAGTTTTATCAACTATTCTTCTTTTAAAAATATTATCAGAAAGGTTTGAAATGTCAATAATGTAAAGGGTACTTAAAATTTCTTGTTTGTGTTAAAAGACAACTGCTCTACAATGAAAGCGCAGAATCTTGAAAGAAGAGTCTAACTTTAATTTGTGCTATTAAACCAAGTGGGATCCAAGGAGATAAAGAGATACAGAAGATAAATTACAATTTACACTGATATCTGGTTTAGCTCTCTGCTGCTTTATATTCCATTCTAACTTTCTACAGTAGTTTTTCTGGCTTTTTTTCCAAGGAATGTACTGCTTGACTAGCCTAGAAAAAGCAAAGCTAATTAGATTTTCAAAGTGACTTTCCACAGTATGTGTCTTTCTTCCTTTCTAATCTTAATTTGTTTAAGTAGAAAACTTTTAAGAATAGATTAATGGATTGGTGACAGTAAAAAGTCTTTATTTGAGCCTAAGTGTTACCTTAATAGAATTTATAAAAAGACAACATATTAGGTTAATAAGTGTTATTCTATGTGTATTTTTGTTTTCAGTTCTACAAACACACATGGCTAGTGATATGTATGCAGTAGCTATTAAAAACGTATTAATATAATTAGGAATAGACAATTTATGTTCAGAGAGGTGACTATGATGGCTGTTGTTTTGTTATTTACCATCAAGTTGGAAACAACTCATTGTTGACCCTTCAGAGGGTTTTGATGGGCAGTAGATCACATAGGAATAGACTTCCCATCTTTCTCCCACAGAGCAACAGGTAGAACTATATACTTTTGGGTTGACAGCACAACTACTTATCACTAAGCCACCAAAGCATCCTTATGACAGAAGGATGACAGTAGGGTGACAGAATAATGTATTTCTGATAATTGATGCTATATTTTATCCAGAGATGTCATTAAATTATGATATGTACATTGCCCATAGATATTGAATTAATTCACTCATATTGACCCCATTGTAGCAAGAGTAGAACTTCTCCATAGTGTTTTCCAGGGGGTGATGTTTAATAAACAGATTGTCAGGCATTTTCCATAAGAATCCTCAGTGAGTGTCAACTAATAAACCTTAAATTATTAGTGCTGACCTTAAAAATTTATGTCATCCAAGATATATCTCTGCATAACATAGATTGTTGATGAGTATTCTTTCAATCTTGACAAAACGTTTTTCTTTCTCCAGATCCAGAACCTTTCTCCAGATCCCTAATTATTTTTGATCAGTCTACATATTGCATTTGTATGGAAATGGTTATCACCCTGATTTTGTTCTTTTCAGGAAACTGAGTTTTGGTCTCATGTATAGCTTTGCATGAACATAATTACATGTTACTGGATTCTCATTATTCTCATTGTTAGCAATATTTTGTTATGGTTCCCAGAATCAAAGTCCTTGTATAATCAAAGAACACAATTAAACATCAATTTTGTATTTTCTACATTTAGTCAGAATCCATCTTAGATCAGCAATGCTGTTCCTCATGTCATGGGCCCTTATGAATTCAGCTAGATTTTTTGACAATTTCTTTTCAATACACAGTTTCAATTTGTTTCTTAATTATCTTTAGCAAGATTTTACTTGCATATTATATTGATATTGCTTGATAATTTATGCATAGGAGCAAACATGATATCCTTCCATTTGATTACCAAATAATTGTCTCCAAATTTCTATGTATAAACCAGTGTTTGTATTGTCTATGGCAGCATCTATTTGTTATTCCAGCAACTCCTACAGCCTTATTTTTCATCAATGTCTTATATGCAGCTAGGACTGCTTCTTTGTGTCATTGCTTCAAATTGCACGCTGTTGTTATTGTTGTTAAGCACTCTCAAGTTAAAAACAATTTATAATTGACTCTTCAGTGGACTTTCCGAGGCTATAATTCACAGGGGAGGAGCTTGCTCTATTTTGAACCCTGTATCTTTGACAATGAAACTCCTATGCACTAAGGAACCAGATTAATTCTATGCTGCTTCCTAAAAGGATTCTGTGTTGACAAAGTAAGTGTTCTTGGTAGAGTAACACTGTGTATTCTTTCCATGATTCCTGAATCATTCAATATTTTACCTCTAGAATCCTTCAGTATTGCAATTGAAGGTTTGATGACTTATTTTTTTTTAGTTCTTTCAGTTTGAAAAATGTTGAGCAAGAAAAATCTTGCTGAAGATTATTCAGACATTGAGATCACTACATAGACAGGGAACTGCCAGAAATTCAAGCTATATTCATGTCTTTCTCTGGAAGTTCATGTTCAATGTTCTTTTCTAGTTTCAGAATTCAGAAATAGCGAATGATCTGTTTTTCTTACTCATGTTAACCTTTCACATGCATATCAGGCAATACTGTCATTCTGGTCAGGCACTAAGAATCAAAAGGGATTCCACAGAAGTGTGCTTGGTTTTGTCTTTGAATATATTTTAATTTTTTTTAGGGAAGTGGTTTGTCAGTCAAGCCTTAGCCTTCTCATACTTTTACTCTGAATATTTTAAAGACATCTTTTGCAGATTTACCTGATGCTGTTGCTCCTTTTATTTCTTCACTACTTCTTTAAAGGATGTTGATTGTGTATCTAAGTAAAATTAAATCCCTGACAACCTCAATCTTTTTCTTCCATTATCATGATACTTCTTATTGGCCCAGTTGCATTTTTCTATTTTTTAAGTTGTAGTATAATCCATACTGAATGCTGTCATCTTTGATCTTAGTAAGTGTTTCAAGTCTTATTTACTCTAAGCAAGCACTGTTGGGTCATAGTATATCACAAATTGTTAATGAGAATTTTTCCAATTCTGAAGTAAAATGTTTTTCACATAATCCAGCTTCTCATAGTATTTGCTCAGCACACAGTCTGAATAATATTAAAAAAAACTACAGAACTCTAAATTATACCATTCTTGATTTTAAATTACAAAGTATGCCTTTGTTCCTATTTTTTGAATAATATTCTTCATATTGATATTTCAGTGAATGTTCACAGAAGAGTTGAGCTTCAATCATTCACTATTCCACATTTTTCTCTCTTCCCTCTCTCTAGCCCAATTCACTTTGTAATAAATTTCTTGTTACAGATTGTTAATTGTCATACATACAATTCCCACTCACCTATGCCATTCAGATATTTCTTTCCGTTACCTATTCCAGTGCACTATTTATCTATCTACTCTTTTTCTGTTCCTCCTCCACCCTTTTTTATAAATTTATCCATAATTTGTTATGACCCACATAATAAAATACCAATAGAAAGGAAAATATTACACAATATAATTACTGACACAGACAAACAAGATTCTGCTGAAAATTATCCAAAAACGACTGGACATCACAACAGAAGAGAACTGCCAGATGTGCAGGCTGGGTTTAGAAGAGATTGTGACACTAGAGATGTTAAAGCTAATGTTAGATGAATCTTGGCTGAAAGAAGAGTACCAGACAAATGCCTATCTGTGTTTCATTGACTGTGCAAAGACATTTTATTGTATGGATCATAACAAACGGTGGCTAATTCTGAGAAAAATATAATCTCAAAATATTTGACTGTGCTTATGTGAAATTTACATGGATCCAGAGGCAGTTGTCAGAACAAAGCAAAGAAACACTGCATAGTTTAAAATCAGGAAGAGACTATTAGGGATGCATCCTATCTCCATACCTTTTTCAATCTATATGCAGAGCTAATCATATGGGAGGCTGGGCTCTATGAGGAAGAGAGTGGCATCAAGATTGGAGGAAGACTGATCAAGAACCTGCATTATGCAGATGACACAACCTAGCTTGCTGAAACTGAGGAGGATCTGAAGTGCTAGCTTCAGAAGGTTAAGGACTGCAGCTTTCACTGTAGATTAAAGCTCAACATCAAGAACACAAAGATTCTCACCACTGGGCCAATTGGCAGCATCATGATAGATGATGAAGAGACAAATTGCTAACAGCTTTAGTTTGCTTGTCTCCACAATCAACACTCTTGGTACTAGTAGCCAAGAAATTAAGAGACAAACTTAATTGAGAAGGTCTTTCAGAGCCTCTCCAAAGTACTGAAGAGCAATGATTTTAGTCTGGAGACTAAGGTGAATCTAATCCAGACTAAGGTTTATGCAATTCTGTGCTATGCATCAGAAATCTGGCCAGTGACTAGGGATGATAGAATGAAAATTGATTCCTTTCAGCTTTGGTGCTGGAGAAGAGTATTGAATAT
This sequence comes from Elephantulus edwardii, assembly GCF_000299155.1. Taxonomy (NCBI): domain Eukaryota; kingdom Metazoa; phylum Chordata; class Mammalia; order Macroscelidea; family Macroscelididae; genus Elephantulus; species Elephantulus edwardii. The sequence continues at coordinate 6,428,401 of NW_006399894.1, forward strand.
ACTATGGACAAGCTAAAGAACAAACAGGTTCATCTTGGAAAGGGTGAAACAAGACTGCTCCTTGGAGGTAAGGATTCTGAAGCTCTGTCTGACATATTTTGGAACTGTTGCAAGGAGTCACAGGTGACTTGATGGCACATAACAACAAACATCATCATCAATAAACACAGGTAAAGAGCTTTCTGGTATTTTCTTCTTTCAGTTGGGATCTATTTTATATCAGCACTCATACTCTTTAATACATCTTATCTTCTCAGTCCAGCTTGAATTTCTCATAGTTCCTTGTCTATGTCCTCCAGAAGGTATTTTTAAAATTATCTTCAGCATAATTTCTTTATGTATGATATTAATGGTATAGTTTCATAAGTTCCACACTATTTTTTATCACCTTTATTTGAAATGGGCAATAATATGTTTTTCTTCCACTAAACTGGCCATGTAGACAAAATCTCAATTGATATTTTCTCTGTTCTGGGAGTCTTGCTTCGGTCCAAGTCATTAGTGCAATGTGGACTTCATTCTTCTATGATTCTTGATGATACGTTCTCCTGCCTCAAATGTTTGATCATGACCAATTTATACACACACACACACACACACACACACACACACGATGATGATGTGTTTTCCTTCTATCTTCTTTTTGCTTTATGCTCTCTGCAACCTTCAATATTGTTTTCACAGAATTCAATATATTAATCACTATAGCAAAGAGGAGTTTGAATCTTTATTCAGTTCTTACAGATTCAGTTCTTATAAACTCAGAAATACTTCCTTAATCCAGGTTATTTCATATTTTATTAAAACATATTCTTTGGTCTTCTTGAGCTGCCTTTTGAAATTGTCTATTCAATTCTCTTTAGCATTTCTCCCATTTGCTTTATTGTTGTTGTTATTGTTGTTATGTGCCTTCGAGTCACCTGCGACTCAGAGCGACCCTATGTACTAAAGCCCTAAACCCTGCTCAATCCTGTGCCAATTGTATTGTCTCTGACAAATCTACCCCCATTACCCCAGTCACTGAATTAATCCAACTCATCAAGGGTCTTCCTCTCCTATACTGTCCCTCCACCCTCCAAAGTATGACATCCCTCTCCAAGGACTGGTCCCTCCTTGCAACATGTCCAAAATATGTCAGAAGAAACTTTAGAACCCTTGCCTCCAATGAGCAATCTGACTTCACCCTTTCCAGGACAAAACTGTTGGTTCTCTTAGCAGTCCATGATATATTCAATACTCCTCTCTAACACCAAAGCTCAAAGGTACTAATTCTCCTTCTATCATCCCTAGTCATTGTCCAGCTCTCTGATGCATAGCAAGTGATTGAAAAGACCATGGCCTGCATCAGGCACACCTTAGTCTCCAGACTGACATCTTTGCTCTTAGCTTTTATCTTAGCCAGCTTAAATCATTCCTAATTAATGTTAGTGAAAACACATGAGTGCCCTTAGTTTTTCTGTTTTATATCCATAAGGTCAATTGTCAGTCTTTTAAAATGATTCTTTAAGTATGTTAAAATTCTATTGTGCCTAGGGTATTGAAGACCTGTTATATCGGAAGGGGATGTTCAATCCTTCTTCCTAGTCTGTCTTAATTTGGATGCTTAGCTTTAGAACAATAACTGACAGACAAGGATTTTACTGAAAGGAACAGATGAAAGGCACTTCACTATTATGTAAGTAACAAATAGATCAGTACTGGTCCACACCTTTTGCAAGTTCCTATATACAAAGGAGAAACAGTAGACAAGCAGATATTGTATCTGAGGCTGAGCCCTTGTATTGAGAAACACAACTGAGGATGAATAATTTTAAACAGACTCTAATGATTGGAAAGTAGAATGTGAAAAGCATGAATGAAGGAAAATTGGACATTGTTAAGAAAGAAATGGAATGCAAAAATACTGACATACTAATAGCAGGCATTGGCAAAATGAATTGAATCAGCATGGGGCATTTTGAGTCAGACAATCACATGATCTACTACATTAGAGATAAAATGATGGGGAAAAATAGGGTCCCATTCATAGTCAAAACGGATAATTTCTAGATTAATATTGAAACACAATATTTTGAGTGCTAGGATAATATCTATGTGCATATAAGAAAGTCTGGTTAATATTACAATTATTCAGATATATTCCCTGACAGCGAAAGGAGGAAACAGATGATTTCTACCAACTTCGGTAGTTGGAAATCAATAAAACATGCAACCAAGAAACATTATTAATAAGTGGGGAACAGGGAAGAAGGATAAATAATCAGAAAGGTTGGACTTAGTAACAGAAATGAGAGTGGAGATAGAATTTTATACAAATAATTATTAATTCATTGTATATACCTTTTGTGATAAACAAAAACAGCATCTATACACATGAACTTCACTAATGGTACACACAGGAATCAAATCATCTCCACCTGTGGAATCACTCTAAAAGCTCAATATAAGCTGTGAAAATTGGGTAAGATGCTGGTGGAAACAGATTATCTATTACTCATATGCAAGTTTACACCGTAGCTGAAGAAGGTTAAATAAAATCTACAAAAACCAAAATTTGACCTTGACTCTGTCACATCTGAATTTTAAAATGTCAGGAAGAGATTTGAGACCTTGAACTCTAAGAAATGGAGACCACATGATCTTTGTTAGAGTATCAAGAATATCACCCATAAAGAAAATAAGAGGTCATTGCAGAAACATAGAAGAAAGAAAAGACTAAGACGGATGCCAGAGAGTGTCTGAGTATTCCACTAGAGTGCTGGGAAACCAAAGCAAATGGAAGAAATCAGTAAGTTAAAAAGCTAAACAGAAGATTTCAAAGGATAGCTTGGGAAAACAAAGCAAAGTATTACAATGAAATTTGAAATGAGCTGGAGCCAGAAAACCAAAAGGACTGAGCTCACTCTGCATTTATTGAGGTTAAAGAGTTGAAGAATGAATTCAAGTCTTGCATTGCAATGATTAAGATTGATGTTAGCAGACAACTGAATGATCTACTAATCATTAAAAGAAGGCAGAATATGTACACGAGTCACTATACCAAAGATAATTAGCTGACACAAGAAATTCATGAAACAGTATATGATCAAGATACAATGGTTATTTAGGTGGACGTTCAAAGAACAAGGTCCTGGGAATTGATGAAATAGCCATTGACAAACTTCAACAGACAGATTCTGCCCTGGATGTGCTCACTAAGTTGTGCTAAGAAATTTTGAGAACAACTACCTGGCAAATTGACAGGAAGAGATCCTTATTTGTTCCCATTCCAAAATAGGGATGACTCAAAAAAGTTTGAAAATTATCAAACAAAATCACTGATATGACACACAAGCAAAATCCTGGTAAAGATTATACATCTATAGAGAATTATCAGAAATACAGGTTGAGTTTAGAAGAGGCCACAGTACCAGAAACATTAATGCCAATGTCTGATGGACCTTTGCTGAAAGCAAAGAGTACCAAAGGAATATATGTGTTTCATTGACTACGCAAAGGCTTTTGATTTTGTGGATCACAACAAATTGTGGCTAACCTTAGAAGGAACGAGAATTTTAGATAATTTGTTTGAGCTCATGTGAAACCTATACTTGGACCAGGAAGCAGTTCTCAGAACAGCAAGGAAACACTGCATGATTCAAAATTAGAAAAGGAGTGTGTCAGAGAGTAATCCATTCTTTGTATCTTTTCAACGTATATGCGAAACAGATCATTAAGGGAACTGGACTTTATGAGGAAGAATGTGGCATCAGGCTTGGAGGAAGAGTCATCAACAAACTTACATTATGTGCATAGTACAAACTTGCCTTAAAAACTGAAGTGGACCTGAAGTGCTTGCTGCAGAAGGTCAACAACTGTAGTCTTCAATATGGATTGACGCTCACCATGACGAAGACCAATTGGCAGCATCATAATAGAGAGCAGATTGAGGTTGTTAGCAAGATAAGCTTGTTCTATTCCACAATCAATACTTTTGGCACCAGCAACCAAGAAATCAAAAGACAGATTGCTCTGGGAAATGCTGCTATCAAGGACCTCTCCAAAGTGCTGAAGAGCAACTGTGTCAGTCTTGAGAATAAGATATGGCTGATTCAGGAAATTGTCTTTGCAGTTACTTACTGTACATCACAGAGGAGGACAATGATCAAAGACTACACAAGAAGAATTGATGCCTTTGAATTGTGGTGCCAGAGAAGAGTATTGAACATATCATCAACTGCCAAGGGAACAAATAGGTATATCCCAGAGAGGGTAAAACCAGACTGCTTCTTGGAGAGAAGTATTTTGGAGGTTAGTCCCACATACTTTGGGCATGTGGCCAGGAAGGACCAGTCCCTGCAGAAGGACATCATGCTTGGAAGGGTGGAAGGCTAGATTGGAGAGGAAGACACTGGATGAGATGGATTGACACAGTAACTGCGTATTGGGGGTAGATGTGTTAGAAATAATGAGTGTGGCTCAGGATAGAGCGGAGATTAGAGTTATATTACATAGGGTCACTATGAGTCGCAGGGGACTTGATGACACATAACAACAACAACAACAACATGTTAAATTTTTTAACTATCTCAGACCTTAGCCTGTTATTAGAAATTTATCAAGGATGTATTTTGTCTAAGATTGTATTATTTCAGCACCAAATCATTACGCTTGGGATGAGTTTATTGAGCACTATAAGAGATACCTTTATTTGATCTTCACCTGATAATAATGCAACATATACTTGAAACTCATAGTAAAGATTTTTCAGTGGGCAATTATTACAATGAATTGTTACTCCACCAGGATTTTTAAAAATTATTCTATTTTTGTTGCCAGCAAATTGTAGAAGTGCTGTAAGATTTATTTGAGTAGGTTTTTTTCTAAGCCATTTGTTCAACTACAAAGCTGATTCTTAATACATGTTTTTTAGAGGGGTATCAGATTATTAAACAACTACATACAATTAAACAAATGGAAATTGATTATATGTTTATGATTATAGTCTAGGCATATGACTAGCATATATCTCTACTATTAATATGGAAATTATATCTTATTTGCTATCTGAGGTGAGAAGAGTTAATTGTTCAAAATGGCTTTCCTAATAATTTGACTTTCCCATGTGGATGATCAGGAATATGTGAAGAGAGTTTGTTAACCTATCCAAAGGGATTGACTAGTCTCACCAGTCCACAATGGGATTTGCTAGCCTCAACAATCCACAAGGAGATTAGCTAATCTCATAGTAAATTTAGCAGATCCAGCAGCGGAATTGGGGAGAACCTGGCCACCAGCAAAGGAGAAAGCAGCATGGAGAGCCCATCTTTTGGGGGCTAAAGTTTCTTGCACTAGTTAGACCTATAGGAGTAGCAGCCATAACAGCTACAGTGACAAATATGTGACATGAGTTTGAGTTGACCTGGGGACTGAGCTAAGAGTCTTTTGCTCAAGTTTGTTAGAGGACTTCGAACAAGAGAGGGATGAGGGCTGATATTGGCAGGATTGAGAATTTTTTAACACTGGCCTGAAGTTGGGAGGCTCAAGGCTGAGACGCCAGTGAGAAAATTTTGGAAGCTGTCCTGTCTTCTGCTACTAAACTGAATTATAGCCTTTTGAATTCCCTGATATGGTTCTGTGTAAGCCACCATATGGAATTTTGGACCCAGCCTAGCAGTCAGAGTGGTGCTGAGATGAGTGGAAAAAGACACAGGACAGTGGGTCAGATACATGTCTGAACTCGTGGAATTGGTTTTGTGTTGTTAATGCTGTTGATGCGGCTTGTTCCCTTTTATGAAGTTGGTGAAAGTCAAACATGGACATTCCCATGTGGTAAAACTCCACTTCAAAAACAAGTAAGAACCATTATTTGATAATTCAATTGTTACTTAAGCACTTGCTATTATGTCATTAGTAACAGATTAAGTGAGTGGTTTTATTAGCCATTTATTGTTTGCTGTTGTTGTGAACTGTCAAGTCTTGACTAACCCCTAGCTGACCTTTCAGTGCATTTTCAGGTGCAATGAATTCTATAAGAGGAGACTTCCCGTTTTTCTCCCATGGAGCAGTTAGTGGATTCAAAATACATACCTTTGGTTTGCCAACACAACTCCTTATCATAAGGCCATCAGAACTACCTTATGTTTTCTGGTATTGTTGTGTGCCATTGAGTGAGAACTGACCCATAGATGACCCGTCAGTGGCTTTTCAGGGACAGTAAAGCTCATGGGAGAAGACTGCCCATCCTTCTGTGGAGCAACTAGTGGATTTGAACTGATGCCCTTTGATTTTGCTGTGCATTTTCTTAGCACTTAAGATCATTTCCATTGGATGTCATACATTAGTGCTATGACGTGATATCCAGGTGACTCCCGCACATGAATGTCAAATGTGCAATAGATAAAAACCTGTTCTGCCCTGTGCCATCTTCACAATCTCCAGTGGATTTGCGCCTATCGTGGCAGTCACTGTGTCATCCTGCCTAACTATCAACGATAGTTTCTTTTGCTTCTTTGATCTTCCACTTTTTCAAGCATGAGGTTCTTTTCCAAAGACTTGCTCCTCCTGACAACATTGTAAAAGAATTGGAAGTGAACTTTTACCATCCTTGCATCAAAGGGTGGAGGGTGTGTAAGTAATTTCTAATCTTTTCTCTTAAAAGCATATCTGTTTGTCTTTCCTGTACTACATGTCCTTGGAGGCCATATGTTCTAACATAATAGCTACAACATGGAGGAAATCTGAATTATCCATGTTGGATGGGACATAAAGAAAAATAAACCTTAACAAGTGTGAGCTCAGGAAAAGAGTTTTAGGCTTGACTATTACCATTATAGTAAAGAGACATGCAAGAAGATCAGAAAATAAACCACATGAAAATCAACAGCAATAAAGAAAAAAAAATAGTTTGCATTGCTGTTGTTGTTGTTGTCAGGTGTCCTTGAGAGGACTGAAACTCATAACAACTCTATGAATAACTGATCAGAACCTTGTCCTATCCTGTGTCATCTTTATCAGCTGAGGTACACTTGAGACCATTGATGCAATCATTGCGTCAACCCATCTCCTTAATAGTTTTCCTCCCTTTCATTAACACTACATCTTTCAAATAATTATGTGGTGCTTTGGGTTTGTTTGTTGGGTTTTTTTTCCCCCTTAGGAAAAAACATGTCCAAATATGTGTGATGAAATTTCACCATCCTGACCTTCAAGAGCACTCTGCACTTTATCCAGGACACATTTGTTTGTTCTTCTAGCAATCCAGGCCACATTCAGGTCTCTTCTCCAACATCGCAACTTAAAGGCATTGATTTTTCTTGGCCATCCTAATTCATTGTCCAATTTTCAGATGTAGAGCAAACAACTGAAAAGATCAAGACCTGGATCAGGCATACCTTTGGTCTTTAAAGTGTTGTCGTCGCTCTTTAGTTCCTTGGGCAGGTCCTTGACATTAGATTTTCTCAGCATTGC
>NW_006399894.1:6436672-6445268 GCF_000299155.1 Elephantulus edwardii
CTCTTAAAAATTTTGGTAATTATTAACAATAAGTGTAAAGCTATGTAATCATTAAATTGATGGCAAGCACTATAGAGTGAAACAAAATATACATAAACAAAATATTGATTTTATTACATTACTATGTCTTTTAGTTATACCTAAAGTATTTTGACTGCTCAAGTGGCATAATTACCTTCAAAGTGTTATTATTAAATGTAATCTAATCAGTGCTTTTAAAAGAACAAAATAAAACATGGCATAAGAGTCGGCTATTTCTCCAAAATTACTTGAAAGGTCTTTTGTTGTTTGTTTTGTTATATTCTGATGGTATTTTCTTATATTTTTCTATATAATGGGAAACTTAATGACCCAATACAGAAAAATCAACTCAATAGTAAAATGTTAAGAACTTGATCTTAGTATTCAATTATAATTATGAATACTAGACAGATAATTTGATAATAATAATCTAATAATTAGAACATTGATTATAATCTAATAATCAGATTATTGTTTGATAAAAATAATTTCTTCATGATAACAGATGAAGAAAAGATTGAAATTGTCAATTACTTCATTTTCTTTGATCAATAATCAATGTATTTTGTAATAGCAGTCAAGAGATCAGGAGACACATTGCCCTTGGAAATTCTATAGGAGGGGACCTATTCAAATTAATGAGGAGCAATGATACCAGTTTGAGGGTTTGAGGATAAAGTTGGACCTGATCCAGGCCATGGTCTTCTCACTCGCTTGCTATACATCTGAGAGCTAGATAATGACTAAGAATGACAAAAGAATTGATGCCTTCCACTTGTGGTGCCAGAGAAGAGTGCTGAATTCCCCATGAACTGCCTATCTAGCAAATAGATATATCCTGGAAAAGGTGCACCCAGAGTACTCTTGCAGGCAAGGATGATGAAGTTTCATTACACATTCTTTAGGTATTATGCTAGGAAAGGCAGTTCTTTGGAGTGGGATATCATGCTTGAAAAAATGGAGGGACAGCTTAAAAAGGAAGACCCCCACACAGATGAATTGACACTGTTACTACAGCTTCAGGGTATTGGAGACTGTAAGGATGGCACCGGATAGGACAAGTTTCATATCTACTGTTTATAGGGTTGCTGTAAGTTGTACTCCACTTGATGGCATCGAACAAAAAAGCAAGACAGAATATATTGTCGTCATAATAAGCCTTGACTTTTCTCCATGAGTGAATAAAAATAAAATTAATATGATGCTTTCAAGAATTTTAGAAAATATTTTGTATCAATTCAATTATTAAAAGATATTAAGTATTAAAGGGTATCTTATATATTTTCTAAAAAAATTTGGATACAAGCTTGGAAGCAGGAGTGGCTTCCACTTCCTAAATAGCTTGCCTCCAGAAATTCTATGAATATGGACAAAAGATGAAACTTATACAAGTGTGCAGGTCCTTTATTCATAGGGTCAACTATTAGTCATCTATGACTTGATTGCACTTAAGAAAAACAACAACAAGAAGAAGAAGACAGCTCTGTTGGCGTAGCAGATAGAAAGTTAGTGAGTGATTTTAATCTGTGCTCCTCAGGCCCGGTTTTAATTGTTTTTGGTCATTCTTCTAAGTGATATAGCACTGTCCATTTGCTCTACAGAGGTAACTCGTGGTTGCTGTAATGCTAAACACTGTGACACTGACGTATCAAATGTGTTAATGATTACCTATTGTGGACAGTGTTTGGTGGAGCTTTCTGATTAAAACAAGCTTGGAAGCAGGAGTGTCATCCACTTCTGAAATAGCTTGCCTCTGGAAACTCTATAAACATGAAGAAACAATAAAAGTTATACAAGTGATCAGGTCTTACATTACCAGGGTCGCTTTGAGTCATCTATGACTCAATGGCATTTAAAAAAAATTGGATTCTAGAAAGCAAAAAATTAATTTTAATTTCTTTCATTGAGTTGTTTTTGGTAACAGTGTGATTTAACATTTCTATAAGAACTGCTTATCAGTTCTTTTTATCATATCATCAAATTTTATTAGACCGAATAGGAAATGAAGAAGTTCTGAATGATTTAAGATTTAAAGGTACCAGTCACCAGGGAAAAAAAAAGACAAATTACTTTGGGAAAGTCTGCTGTGTGAGACCTCTCCAAAGTATGGAAAAGCAACAATGTCAGTGTGGAGATTAATGTGAACCTGATCTACGCCATAGTTTTTTTTTTCCATTACCTTCTATGATCAGAAAGCTGGACAATGACTAGGGATGATAGAAGGGGAATTGATGCCTTTGAGATATGGTGCTGGAGAAGAGTATTGAATACACCATGAACTGCTAAAGGAACAAACAGATTTGTCCTCGAAAGGGTGAGAGCAGGCTACTTCTTGGAGGCAAGGATTCTGAAGCTTCAAGCAACATACTTTGGACATATTGCAAGGAGGGACCAGTCCTTGGAGAGAGATGTCATGTTTGGGAAGGTGGAGGGACAGAGAAGGAGAGGGAGACACTCAATGAGATGGATTGATTCAGTGACTGGGGTAATGTAGGTAAGTGTGTTAAAGACAGTAAAATTGGCACAGAATAGAGCAGGATTTAGGGTTATTTTACATAGGGGTGCTCTGGGTCGCAGATGACTCGACAGCACATAAAAATGATAAGAACAGCATATTGTATACTATTATAATTAACATATCATTAGCATTAACATCTAGTTATATGGTACTGTTTTTGTTATCATAGTGTACCCATAGCTGACCCTCCAGTAGGTTTATCAGAGACAGCAAATCACACAGAAGGAGATTGTTCATCTTTATTCTGTGAAGCAGCTGCGGGTTCAAAGATTTTGCATTATCAGCATAATTCCTTACCACTAAGCCAAGAGTGCTCATACTTAAGACAAAAACTTGTTTCTCCTGTTAAAAATCTAGATATTTCTGATAACAAATTACAGAAAAGAAAGTCTGCTGTGACAGACCTATCCACTAAAATCAATGACGTCAGCCTAAAGACTAAGGTGTTCTTGATCCAGGCCATGGTCTTTAAAATTACTTGCTATGCATCAGAGACCTGGACAATGACTAAGGATGACAGAAAAAGAATCAATGCCTTCAAATTGTGGTACTGGAGAAGAGTCTTGAATATACCATGACTACTAAGAAAACAAATAGATCTCTCTTGGAGAGAGTGAAACCAAACTTTGCCTTGAAGGCTAGGATTTCAAAGCTCTGTCTCACACACTTTGGGTACATGCCCAAGAGAGAATGGTCCTTAGAGAAGGACATCATGCTCACAAGGGTGGAGGGACAGTACAGGAGAAGATTCCTGATGAGATGAATTGATACAGTAACCGGGGATATAGGAGTTGTGTAGCAATCAGTGAGACTGATTCAGGACAGGACAGGCTTCAGAGCTGTTATAAATAGGGTCCCTATGATTTGGAGGTGACTCAATGGCACATAACAAAAGCAACAACAGCTCCTCCTACTGATCTAGGGGTAGTATTAAAAAGTAATTTCATGTAAGTAAGGATATAAATCATAGGTCCTTTAATTAACTGATGGTAAGCACATTAAGCATGGAGAAAAATATTCATGAAAATTTACACTTAGTCATAAAACAAACAAATATTTTTAATCCGTTATTTTGTGTCAGTTGCTATGGAGGAGAGGTTGAGGTAAGTCTAATATGGTGGAGAAATTACAATAGATTTACCTGAGAGATCTAGAAACTATTTGAAATGAATCAGGAGAAGAATGACGGAATAGCTTTCGTAAAGATGCTGAGATGGAGAATAAGTTGGCTTGAGGTGTACGATGAACTGAGAAACAAATCATAATGAAAGTGCATTGGAGTGATGGAGAAAGTGGCATAAAATGAGGTAGTTTAAAAGCGATATATGACTGGTTATTATGGCTATAATGGGAGTCCAGAATGAAGGTTGCATAGTGGAATGTACTCAGGGCGGTGGTGTGGGGAGGGACGGATTATATACCAATGAAGGAATTTTTCTTTTACTCTTCAGAGAGAGAAACGAACTGGGGGGGAAAGGTGGAGAGGGAGAAAAATGCAACAATGAATGAATGAAACACCAAAATCTCTGTGTAAATGTTCATTAAAGCTAATAAAATTTTTTAAAAGGGTAAAAAAAATAAAGTAGTGGATGAAGAAGAGGCAATAAATAATAATTTTGATCAGGAAAAACAATAGTTAAATCTTCACTGGCATATTATAAATTAATATTGAGTTGTAAAAAACAGTATGATTACTTGTAAAGCCAAGAAAATAATGTGTTCTATTTTCTGTATGTCCATTCAAATTTTAACAATTCTATTAATTTTATGTATTTCCTGAAGCCTTCTTTTCCAGGACACAGATTTGGTCTATTGTATATGCTATATCCTGGGTTGTTTGTTGTGGGAAATTTCCCCTCCAAGAGAAAAATTTTTAAAACAATAGTAAAATGTCCTGAGTTTCATCTAAACCCCAAACAATCCTAATTTTATTCAATTATTCACTTTACTTATAGATTACTTAGTAAATATATTTCAGAAAAGCATACTGTGTATTTATATAGAAAACTGTATTTTACCAAAACAATGTTAGTAGCTTGAGTATAAAATTCTGGATAAAAGCTATATTCCTAAAAACTTTAAATACTGTGTCTACTACAGGTGGATTGACTCAGTGACTACAGCAATGGGTTTGGGTGTGCCAGAAATTGTGAGGATGGCACAGGATAGGACAAGTTTCAGATCTGCTGTCACTATGAGTATTTGACTTGTACTTGACTCGACAGCACTGAACAACAATAAAATGCACTTTAGAATTTATCTTCATTTTGAAAGTATGGTGGCATTGTCCTTCATTTTCATTTCAGCTGAATAATGTTCCCTCTTGAAAACTTCAAGATATTTTCTCATCTTTTGTTTTCTTCAATTTTACAATCACAGATCTACAATCAACATGTGATGTCAAGGACTAAGTTATGTGCCTTTAAAGTCCATGTCTCTAATAATGTATTTTCGATGCTGTGTGCTGTTGAGTCAGAACCAATCCATAACTGACTTTCCAGTGGGTAAATCACATAGTAGGAGATTCCATGTCCTTGTTCTTCAGAGCAGCTGATGGATTCTAACAGCATGACGTTGGGATTGCAACACAGCTTCTTACCACTAGGCCACTGTTGCTGTTGTTGTGTATTGTTAAGTTGGAATCAACCCATAGCTGACCTACCAGAGAGTTTTCTGAAGCAGTTAATCAGATGCTCGCAACTTGTGGATTCAAACTGTGTGCCTTCAGAATTGGAGCACAGGTTTTACAACTAGGCCATCAAAGTCCCTACCATAATATTATTTAGAAATTTTATAAGGATCCCCTATAATCAGAACCAGGTCATTTGTTGGTATCCTTTGTATTAGCAGTCAGGAAATTAGGAGACATATTGCACTGGGAAAGTCTGCAGTTAGGGATCTCTCCAAATTATTAAAGAGTAATGATGCTAATTTGAGGACTAATGAGCATCTAATTCAGGTCATTATCTTTCTGATCTCTTGCTATTCATCTAAGAGCTGGACAAGAAACAAAGATGATAGAAAAATTGATGCCTTTGAGCTGTGGTGCTGGAGAATAGTGCTGAATATTCCATGGTTTGCCAAAAGAACAAATAAGTATGTCTTAGAGAGAGTGCAGTCAGATTTTTATTTGAAGGCAAGGATGATGAGGCATCACATTACTTACTTCGGGCATATTGCTAGAAAGGACTATTCCTTGAAGAAGGACATGATGTTTGAAAAGGTAAGGGTCTGTGAAAGACAGGAAGACCCTCAGCCAGGTGGATTGACATGGTGACTGCCACAATGGGCTCTAACATGTCAAGAAGTATGAGGATGGCACAGGATAGGACAGAGTTAAAACCTATTGTCTTTATGGGTCGTACTTGACTGGAATGGAACTAACAACAATATGACCTGGGCCAATGAACAATATCATGATAGATGAAGATAAGACGAAAGTTGTCACTTTCAGCATACTAGGCTCTGTGATTAACATCCTTGTTACCAGCAGCCAGAAGTTCAGGTAACATAGTATATTGAGCTTGTCTGTTATCAAGGACATCTCCAAAAGTACTGAGAAATAATGATATCAATTTGAAGACTAAAATATTTTCAAAGTTGAACAAAGAATAAGTATGTGAGAAGAAGAATTAATGCCTTTGAAATCTGATGTTTGAGAAAAGCTTTGACTATTCCATGAACAGCTTAAAAAACAAGCAGATATGTTATGGAGAAAGTGCTGCTAGAATTCTCCTTGGAGGAAAAGATGACAAAGCTTCATCTCACATATTTTGGGCATGATGAGAGAGGCTATATTTTGGAGAAAGGCATAATGCTTTTAAAGGTGGAAAGGTCAGCAAAGAGAAGACCCTCAACCAGATGGATTGACACAATGACTCCAGCAATGCACTGAAGTGTGTCAAAGGTGATGTGCATGGCACAGGAGAGGACAAGGTTCAGATCTATTGTTCATAGGGTCACTATGAGTCATACTCAACTCAATGGCACCTAGTAACAACAATGATATGCTAACTGTTGTTGAACAGTTTTAAGAGGATTAATAGTGGAATGCAACAATCTTAATGCCATCATAGTCCTGAGCAGGTCATGAGAGTTTCTGTGGGCTTGGCTTATAACATTTTTGTTTTATGAAAGTTAAAAGGAGACAGGGTAGCAGAGATGAGTGCTCTTAAAGACAGAAGAATGAGTAACAGAGAAAGTCTTTTTTGGACTCAAGTAGCTGTGTGGGAAAGTCCCTGCCTTAGAAAAAGAACCAGACATATGGAGATCTCCGAGGTATCTGGGTCTACAGATGAGGAAGAAAATAAAGGTTTTTCTTAGACCTGACAAAGAGGACTTTCTCCTAGAGCAAGCATTCCTCTACTAAACTGTAAGAAGAAGAAAGAAAAAGGGAAAAAAAACCAAAACACCAGTGTTGCTAAAGTCAGAAACTTATAGTATCTCTGTCATGCATTGTTTTATAATAGGAAAGTAACTACTCATAACTGACCTTCCATTGTGTTTTTGGGGCTGCAAATGGCTTTGGATTAGATAGTTTATCCTCCTCCTATAGAACCACTGGTGGATTTGAACCACTAGAGAGATTAAACTTTTTGGTTATATGTGCCAGTCCTACTTTTTTCCATCTTTATGCCATCACTCAGTTACTCATTTTCATGTACTTATGAGTGAAATATCTCAGCAACAAAGGAACAAATATTGCATGGTGCCACAGTTGTAGAATGGGTCTCACATCATGGTTGGGGTAAGACTGAGAAAAAACTGGATAAATTATATATACTGTATTGAAAAAGATGAGGGAAAGAACAGATTAGAGGAAATATATGATTGAGTGTTATGGTTAGCACAGGAATCCAGAATTAAAGTTGCATAGAGAAGTGTACTAGGGGTGGGGGCTGGGGGGAAGGGACATGGGAATTTTATACTAATGAAGGAATTTTTTTTTCTTTTTCTTTTCAGAGAGGGGAGCAAACTGGTGGGGAGGGGTGGGCAGGGAGAAAAGTATGGTAATGAATGAATGGAAATCCAAAATCTCTGTAAATGTTTATTAAAATTAATAAATAATAAAATAAAATAAAAATAATCAATGTATAGCTGAGCCTGTAGCAGGTTTTTGAAGGCTGTGGATTGTAATGAAGGAGATTGCCCATTTTTCTCCCAGTAGATTTAAACCACCAGTAGATTTAAACCACCAGCAAGGTTACACCTTTTGATTAGCAAGCAGCACAACTCCCTTTTAAGACTAGGCCATCAGTGTAACATGAATAATCAAGAAAAGAGCGTGTGTTGGTTGGATCTTTATGCCTTCAAGTTGTGATGCTGGAGAAGAGTCTTGAACATACCATGGACCGCCAAGAAAACAAATAGGTCTCTCTTGGAGAAGGTGAAGCCAAGTCTTTCCTTAGAGGCTAGAATTTTTAAACTCTGGCTCGCATACATTGAACATGTTGCCAGAGAGACTGGTCCTTGGAGAATGACATCATGCTCAGAAGGGTAGAGGGAAAGCCCAGGAGAGGAAGACGCTTGATGAGATAGATTGATACAGTACCTGGGACAATGAGAGTTGGTGTATCAAAATCAGTAAGACTGGCTCAAGGCAGGGCAGGCTTCAGAGCTGCTATATGTATGATTGCAGGCGACTGGATGGCACACAACAACAATAATATCGTAGTTGACTTGATGTAACTTAATAATAATAACAAGGAATAATTTTATTTTCTTTTTTAAGTTATTTTTCTCTTTTTCATGGTAAAAAAAGTTTATTTGCTGTTGCTTTTAAATTTTAATGAATGACTGATAGCTTACTGTTAAGGACTTGCAATATTAATTGAAAGCTACAGGGTTCGAATCCAACAGCTGTTCCAAAAGATAAAGATAGGCAAACTCCTACTGTAAAATTTGCGGTCTGTGCAACCATTGTGGAAGGCAGTGTGGCGCTTTCTCAAAAAATTGCAAATAGAGATACCATTTGACCCAGAAATCCCATTACTGGGAATATACCCCAGAGAGACCATGTCTGCCATCCAAGCAGATATATGCACACCCATGTTTATT
>NW_006399894.1:6445696-6448346 GCF_000299155.1 Elephantulus edwardii
TTTTTTCTCTCTTCGGAGGGGGAAGCGAGCTGGTGGGGAGGGGTAGGAAGGGAGAAAATTGCAGCAATGAATGAATGGAAATCCAAAACCTCTGTAAAAAAAAAAAAACAAATTAAAAAAAAATTACGGTCTGTGAGAAATCATTGGAAGGTCAGCTATAAGTCAGTTGTGACTTGATAGTACTCATAAACAACAATTACCTTCTAGGACTATCAGAGGATACTAAACAAAGTTATCCATAAAATAGTATCTTTATTTTATCATATTATTTGTTCCTTTTTCTAGGTCTTTGCTTTCTTGGTGTGTCCTGTCTTTAATGTAGGGTGATGCTTTGTTCTCCACCTACCTTTAATGATGAAGCAAAGAATTTCCTTGGAATTATGTGTGAGTATGGATTTGTTTAATAAAGGAAAGAGAGCAGACCTTTCTTTTTTAGTTGTTAGGATAAAGTAAAATATGCCCTTATGTCAAAACATTGTTGTTGTGGTTGATTGCCTTGGAGTCGAACACAACTCATAGCAACCCTATGTAAAAAAGGCCTGAAGCTCCTCCACAACTACAGACATTTATCAAAGTTCATAGAGTTTCCAGAAGCATGTTGTTTAGGAAGTAGATGCTATTCCTGCTTCCAAATCTGCCGTAGAATGATATTGGTTGAGTCGCCTGTGATGCATAGCGACCCTATGTAAAGCAGCTCTGAACCCTTCCCTATCCTGAGCCAGTCTTACTGATTCAGACACACCAACCCTCATAGCCCCAGTCATTGTATAATTCTATCTCATCCAAGGTCAAAACATAAAGCTCTTTATTTTCAGAATTGCTTTGATGGATGCCATACTGTTCATTCTGGGGTTTTTACTTTAATTTTTGTCTTCCTTAGAGAAGTATCCGCTTTCCCTCTACTCTTCAAATTCTTATGCATTTTGATCTCTGATGTGTTAGATTCTTAAAACAAAAATATTTAAATTACAAAATATCCTACTGCCTCTGAGCAAATTACAACTCAAATGATCTATCATCTGGTTTCTTGAAGTTATAAATAATTCAAGAAGGTAAGCAGTTTAAGGCAAAGACTGTTCATCTTTCTAGAGCTTAACAAATGGTGTATTTGAACCGTTGACCTTTTGGTTAGCAACTCAACACATTGCACTGCACCACCAGGCTTCTTGTTAGTTTTCTGTTGTTGTGTGCCATACCATTAGAATGGACTCTAAGCGGATTCTCCAGTGGATTTTTAGAAGCAGTAAAAACCCCATGGAAGGAGATTGCTTACCTTTCTTCCGCTGAGCAGCTGGTGGATTTGAATTGCATGTTTAGCCTAACAGCACAGCTTCCTAGCACTAAACCACCATAGTTCCCTTGTTAGATTCCTAGCCAATGATGATCCCCTCTGGTTGTGGAAGATAAAACTAGTCAAAAACCAGCCTATCCTTACCTCCTCAAGGGAGCTCTAATGGTGGTGGATGTACGATGTTGTGTAGCTAACCCAAAGGTTGTGGAAGATAAAACTAGTCAAAAACCAGCCTATCCTTACCTCCTCAAGGGAGCTCTAATGGTGCTGGATGTACGATGTTGTGTAGCTAACCCAAAGGTTGTGGAAGATAAAACTAGTCAAAAACCAGCCTATCCTTACCTCCTCAAGGGAGCTCTAATGGTGCTGGATGTACGATGTTGTGTAGCTAACCCAAAGGTTGTATCTAGTGATTTATCGCCTCAGAAACCTCATGGAGGGTCACACAATGTTGAAATCAATTTGACAGTAGTCTGATCTCTTAAAATACAGAGTTTCTAAGTTACACTTTTCCCCAAGGGTCTGTAGAAGGTGGAGGACCATAAGTGGCATTAATAAGGTTGTTATGAGTTGGAACAGATTTAAAAGCATCAAACATCCACAGAAGAAGCATTTGGAAGTCTATTTCTATAAATATTTCCAACCTATAACCATCAAGTCAATTATGATCATGGCACCTATCTAATGGGTTTCTCAGGTTCTATATATTTATGGGAAGAGACTACCCATCTTTATTCCAAGGAGCCACAGGTAGATTCAAATCATTAAACATTCACTTTGTAACCAAACGCATAAGTTGTTCTTTCTATCAAGCTAGGGAGAAAAAAATTGCATGAAGTTCTACTCTGTAAGATAAAGCAGCTGTGAGTCTGAGGGTAATGAGTTTGCTGTGAGCTTTTCTAGGACAAGTTATTTCTTTCTTAACCCCTATGCCTTTCTACCTTTATCCAGAATTATACACATTCCTCAGTGATTCATCAATTACCACTTGCCTGACCCTTTTCCAAATTTTACAAATATACTGAAATTTCCCATCTACAGAGTGTTAGTCTATAGGACCAAAGAGAAGAATGAAGAATTCAGAACTCAAATGCTGATGGTCTTGCCTGCTTCAGATAAGAAGGCAAATGGCCTTGCCTGTCTGGCTAAGCTAGCAGGTGGCTCATAAATCAGAATGAATGTCCCTCCCTAAAGACTCTGTTTATAAAAATCCTCCCCAGTAAGTTCACAGTGTGACCTCCCATTCTGCCTCGTCAGGATGAAGAATTCACCCAGGAGCTCCCCTTCCCCCGCTTTAATAAAGCTGCATGAAGCTTTCTTTCGTTCTCTCTGATTTCTTCTTTAAGTCACTAGCCTAAC
>NW_006399894.1:6449186-6482518 GCF_000299155.1 Elephantulus edwardii
TTTCTTTCTTTCTTTCTCTTTTTTAAACAATCACCTTTGGTATAAGCTCACCATTACCCTTTCTCTTTTGGTCCCCACTGGATCTTTCTCATTTCTGTGACTATTCCCCCTGCACACCAAACTGCCCAGTCCTGCAATTTCAGTCCTGCCCATCCTCACCCTTCTACTCCCAATCCTCACCCCTTTATATCCTCATACATATTTTTCACCATAAAAAATATTTTTTTTAAAAAGGTAAAATTTTAGGTTGAAGTCTTTGTACCGAGTATTACTAAGGAATCTTTACATTCTCAAAAATATGCACAAATGGCATGTGTTGATAAAGCAAATGAAGAAAAAAATTAATTAATCTTAAATTCAAAAATAAGTATTTTCTGACAACAAATGATGCCAAAATTAAAATTAAGATAGTGTTTTTCTCTTTTATTTTCAGCTTCAATTCTGTCACAATTAAGGTCAATTAATTTGTGCAAAGGCAGATCACTTATCTTTCAGATGCATATATTCTAATTAGCAAGAACAAGTGAACCTTAAATGTGACCGTTTCAGTGAAACAAAGCCTGCTCATCCTCAAGAGTCTGGCAAGAATCCACAACTCTTCTCAAGCACCTGAACTACATGTAAGTAATTTTTGAGAACAGAGATCTGGGAACATTATAATTCATGTGTACTGAAACAGGTTGTTTTGTACTTAGTTAAAACAGCTGGAATTTACTTTGTTGAAATATATGCCAGGCATTTTATGCTGGCAGAATCTGTTCTGCTTCATTTATGAAGGCATAATTTCTCCCCACCTCATTTTTTTTAAAAACCAAATAAGGCGGTAACACCTGGTAGCTGTCATGTCAAACTAAAGTGCTGCCAGTGATGGCATCGTCCATATCTGGGGATCTATTATACAAAGTCAGGAGAATTCTTTCCTTCTACTTCTCTCCAAGGGATATATGTCTCTTACAGAATTAGAAATAAGTTGAATTTTAAAAAGAAAAAAAATCAGAACTTATTTTTTTCTATTATTATGGAGTGTAATAGAAATGGATGCTAAAAGAAATTGATCTAGAGAAACATATAACAATTTTTTTTACATAATTTATCCTTTGTAAGCCTGAGTAGTAACCAATGACCACAGTAAATAATATCCAGGGAACTGGGGGAGGGAGAGGACAAAAAGCCGTGAGAATTAAGTAACTATTATTCAAATTATAAATATGAAAATCTACTAAGGACAAGAGACTATGATTTATGGCACTAATTAATTTTGTCTTATTTGAGTAAAATTATATAATAAACACTGATGCTTTCCTGATCCTTCTCTCCTAAATCATATAACATTTTACTAAAATATTATTTAAAAATATGTCTGGCACAATGTCAAGAATACAAAGATTCTCACCACTGAGCCAACTGGAAGCATCAGGATGGATGGTGAAGAGATTGAAATTGTTCACAGCTTTAGTTTGCTTAGCTCCACAGTCAACACTCTCGACACCAGTATCCAGGAAATTAGAAGACGTATTGTGATGGGACAGTCTGCTGTTAGGGACCTCTCCAAAGTACTGACGAGCAATGGTGTCTCTTTGGAGACTAAGGTGCATCTGATACAGGCGATGGTCTTGGCAATCACTTGTTATGCATTAGATATTTGGATAATAACCAACCAAGGAGGATAGAAGGAGAATTGATGCCTTTGAGCTGTGGTGCTGGAGAAGAGTATTGAGAGTACCATGGACTGCTAGGAAAACAAACAGATTCATCCTGGAAAGGGTTAAACCAGGTGGCTCCTTGGAGACAAGGATTCTGAGGCTCTAACATACTTTGGACATGTTGTAAGGAGAGACAGGTCCTTGGAAAAGTACATCATGCTTGGGTGGGTGGAGTGACAGCGCAGGAGGGGAAGACCCTCTATGAGGTGGATTGATTCAGTGACTGGGGTAATCGGAATGGGAGTGTCAGAGACAGTGCAATTGGAACAGGACAGAGCAGAGTTTAGGGCTGCTGTACATAGGGTCACTATGAGTCGCAAGCAGCTCGAAGGCACATAACAACAACAACAACAACAACGTATTTCTCCTATTTAGACAGCAGCTCTTTATTAGGGCTTACAAAATCAGCATTGAAATATCTCAGCAATGTGACTTCATCCTGGGTTCTTAACGTCTTATCCTTCTAAGGAATTTTTTATTCTTCTCAAAATGATATCTCAGTTTTCCAGAAATCTGTGATTCTGTTTATTTCTTGCAAAACTTAGTTAATTCAGTCCACTTAATTAACTTATTAACTCTCTGACTTTAATCTTCCTACCTGCAGGACAGTAGATTGATTGCACAAAATGGTTTTCTTGGCCATTAGCGTGGAATTTTACCACATGACAGGGTGGGATTATCCTAAAAATGTAAATCAATTAAGTCACAGTTTTTAGGTTGCTGTTGTTAAATGTCATCAAGTCTCAAGTAAGACTCAGAGCAATCCCATGAATAACAGATCAGAAGTTTGCATTACCCTTCACTACCCTGACAATCTCTGTCATGTCCTGGTCCATTGTGATAGTCACTGCATCAATCATCTCACTGAGGATCTTCCTTTCTTTTCCTGACCCTCTAAAGAACAGTCTGATGGATTTGTTTGGTTTTTTGGCAATCCCTGATACATGCAATACTACAACACCACGTTTCAAAGGCATCAAATCATTTTAGGTCTTCCTTATTCTTTATCTAATATAGTAACTGAGGCAATGGGGGTTGGTTTGTCATAATTAGTGAGGCTGGCTTAGGACAGGGAAGGATTCAGAGCTGTTGTACATAGGGTCTCCATATATCACATACAACTCAACGGCACATAACAACAATAACATACTATGACATGTTTGGAGGCAGGAATGGCATATCTTCCTAAACCACATGCCTCCTGAAACTCTATGAACTTTGAAAAATGTGTATAGTTTTAGAGGGGCTTCAGGTCTTTTGTTTATTTAAGTGAACACATGAACAAAATTGAATTTACCATTATATTTGTAGGTGTAAATCTTATATTCTTCCCACAATGCTTCCTAGGCCTATCACGAATACCACGTCGTTATTCTGATTATCCAGATGCCTATACACTATGAAACACAGTCTCATCAACAGGTTCTTTTATCTCTATAGTAGTCATAATCCTAATAGTATTTATCATATGAGAAGCATTTGCTTCTAAATGAGAGGTAGATATAGTAGAATTAACTTCAACTAATATTGAATGAATTAATGGGGGTCCTCCTCCATACCACACATTTGAAGAGCCTACGTTTATTAAAACTTAAACAAGAAAGGAAGGAATCGAACCTTCAATAATTGGTTTCAAGCCAACCACGCAGCCACTATGACTTTCTTAGTTAGAGGTATTAGTATAATTAATACATAACTTTTTCAAAGTTAAAATATAAACTAATCTTTATATAGCTCTATGGCATATCCCTTCGAACTAGGATTCCAAGATGCCTCATCTTTAATTATAGAAGAACTGATTCATTTCCAGGATCATACTCTCATAATCGTGTTTCTAATTAGTTCATTAGTTTTTCATACAATTTCAGCTATATTAACCACTAAACTTACTCAACACCAGCACAATAGATGCCCAAGAAGTAGAAACAATCTGAACCATTTTACCAGCTGTAATTCGTATTCTTATAGGTCTACCATCATACGAATTCTCTAAATAATAGATGAAATTAACAACAACTTGTGGTTGCTGTGATGCTGAACACTGGAACACTGATGTGCCAAACGTGGTAATTGTTACCGATGGTGGACAGTGTTTACTGGAGCTTCCCGACTAAAACAAACCTGGAAGCAGGAGCGACATCCACTTCCGAAATGGCTTGCCTCTGGAAACTCTATGTACAAACGGTGTTCAGGCCTTTTGTTAATTGGGTCGCTATGAGTCATCTACGACTCGATGGCACCTAACAACAACATGCTTTTTTAGAGAGATATCTTTTACACATATCGTTGTTTTTGCTGTTATGGACAGTCAAGTTGGAATAGCTTCATAATTGATTCTCCAGTGGGTTTTCAGAGGTTGTAAATTGCATGGAAGAAGAGTGCCCATTTTTTTTTTCTTCATAGTAATTGGTGGATTTGAAAAATGTAACTTTGCAAACATACATTATACACAAACACATGTGCAAATTTGCAGCATTTTGAATAATAACCAAACAGTAATAACTTAAATTCCCTAGAGTAAAAGATTTGTCAAGTACAAAGCTAGAAAGTATGAGCTGGATTTAATATGCTCATATTGGAGAGATGTATAAAACACCAAATAAAAGAAATATAAATGACACCTTTTTCATAGAGCAGTACACCATTTGGAGGTTAAAGGAAAAATACAAAAGCAATTCTTGTGTTAAAGTATAATTTTTTTCAGTTAAAATAAACAAGTTTTGCTAAGTTTTGGCGAGTGAGTTTTATCCATTTTCGTAACAGTTCTTCTAACATGGTATCTTTTTTGGTCCTAATTTTGTCCAGCATAGTATTTTTAATCTTGCTTTATCCTCTCCCTCTTAATGAAAATTTACTTCCATGCCATTTATCTTTTTATTTCACAATTCTGGTTAAGCAAAGAGTATACTATGAGTTTACTACAATACACTTAGAATTAAGGAGGGGGGGGTCATGCAAGCAATTTGTCAGATTTTGTGTAGGATCATACAATGATGCCTCAACCCAATTGCATGTGCATTCATGATTTAAAAACACTTGGGTTGGTTTAAAAGAAATATTTGATAAGAGGTACATTGCAAAGAGGACTGGTGGGAGGCAGGAGAGGTAATTGTACAACAATGAATATTTTTTAAAAACCAAAACATTGAACTAAAGGACTAGAAAGGAAGGGAAAGGGGGTAAAACTGCAGCAATGAATGAATGAAAATCTAACTTTTCTATAAACTTTCATTAAAACCACAATTAAAATAAAAAATCTTATTATAAAAATACTTGGGTTAGAAACTGAAGTTATTCATGATGAGATGTCCCTGATCATTTGATTTTATTATAATTGTATTATATTTTGTTCCATACCCCTCTCCACAAGTAAGGATTACAAATTATCTCTGTTAGCTCTCTAATCAAAAGAATAAATATTTTATAAAAATAACTTGTTTAAAAGACATAACTTGTTTATATGAGACATTTCCCTCTTGTGTTAAAAAAACAAACAAAAAAAAACCCTTCTAATTTCATATAGGTAGTATCAGCCAAGCAATATTAGCCACTGTTTTAAAATCACTTATACATAATCTTTCCTAATTATATATTCTTTTCAAGTACCTTAGGAAGCAATGTGCCATCATTCATTTATAGAGGATTCAAATGAGCATTGCTTCATTTCTTTATTGTATATTTCTGCACGATAAATGGAATGGAAATTGAAATTTATTACAACAGCAATAAACTTGAAACATTTAACAAGGACAACCTGCTGCTCGTGCACACACAGGAAAGATATTCTCCTTGTTGTGTCCATGCTAGTGATAGTTTCTCAGTCTAATACAGAAAAACTTCCCAAGCATTGATTGTACTTTATTTGATATTGTTTCTTTAAAATGCTAGTCAAGTCCCCATATAAAGAAACATGACATTAACATATATGGTTTCATTTTCCTGTTTATATTAATAATATAGTTATTTAAAAATATTGTATTTAGAGAGAATAATTTTTAAACTAAATAGTTTTTTTTAATTGTCACCTTCCAGACAACTGTCTGGGTTTTAAAAAATTTTTCTTTATTATTATTCGTTTTAATGGAGGTTTACAGAGGCTGAGGATTTCCATTCATTCATTGTTGCACTTTTCTCCCTACCCACCCCCTTACACCCATTTTGCTCTTCTCTTTGGAAAGTAAAAGTATTTCATTGTTATACAATCCCTCCCCCCACGTCCACTCCACTATGCAGCCTTCATTCTGGATTCCTGTCATGACAATAATACTGAACCACATATCCCTTTTAAACAGTTTTCTCCCTCGTCTCTTTCAATGCAGTATACATGAGAAAGATGGGATAAAAAAATGTCTGTTTTATATGTATATACGGGTCTCATGGTGGTGACAATGGTCTGTGCTCTCTACTAACCTGAAGCTGGCTATTAACCTACACAAAATCATTGTTGTGTACCATATTGAGTCAGAATTGACCCTCAGGTGGGTTTTTCAGAGGCAGTTAATTGCATGGGAGGAGATTGCCCATCCTTCTCCCGCAGAGCAGCTGGTGGCTTTGAACTGCGTGCCTTCAGGATTGCAGCTCAGCTTCTTGCCACTCACATCATAGGGAAAGAAAAAATCTTGTGATCACCTTCCATAAAGGTTGCAGACAAGTTAAACCCTTTGAGCAGTTCTACTCTATGACAATGGGGTTGCCATGACTCAAAATGGACTCAACAGAAATGGACATATGTGTACATAGTTCACAAAAGTGGATTCATTCTACAAGTGTTGTTGTTATTTTTGATGTTGATGATGATGGTGTTGTCAAGGCGCCATCAAATCGAGTATGACTAAATAACTACACTATGAACAAAAGATCTGAAACCAGCCCTATCTTGAGTGTTGGTGAAGGAGAGGAAGACCCTCAACTAGGTGGATTGACAAGGTGACTGCTGCAGTGGGCTTCTGTGTGAGGATAGACTCTAAAAGTAACATTGTAATAAATTACATTTTTTCCTCAACCATAATTACTCAGTATTTATGCATTAATGAGATATTGTTGTTGTTGTGTGCCAGTGTGGTAAAAGTGACTCATAGATACTCCTCTAGTGGGTTTTCAGAGACTGGAAATCACATGGGATGAGAATGTTCAATTTTCTACTATAGAGCAGCTAGTGGATTCACACAATTTCTCTGTGGGTTGGTAGTACAACTCCTTACTTCTAAGTCACTTGCTCACTCCTATTCAAAAAATAGTGATTTTTTATTTCATCAAATATATATATTAGAATAATATTATATATATATATACATATATATATATAGAGAGAGAGTTGTATATATTGAGTTATATATATATTGAGTTAGGTATATATTGAGTTATGTATATATTGAGTTATATATATATTGAGTTATGTATATATTGAATTATATAATGAGATAGATATAGATAGATATAGATAGATAGATAGATAGATATAGTTATCTGTAGATAGATAACTATATCTATCTATCTATCTATCTATCTATCTATATGTACATACATCTGATAATATACACACCAATATTGCTCTGTGAGTATCTAGGTTGGGTTTTTTCCCCCATGTTGTTGTTGTTGTTAGGTGCCATTGAGTTGTAGATGACTTATAGCGACCGTATGAACAAAAGGCCTGAGCACTGTCCATACATAGAGTTTCTGGAGGCAAGTCATTTTGGAAGTGGATGCCACTCCTGCTTCCAGGCTTTTTTCCATAGGAAATAAGATAACCAGAAGGGGGAAGAAAAACAATAAGAATAATAGAATACAAGTAAATAAGAAAATATTAGAAAAATAAAATATTATTTTATGTTAAAATTAAAAGTAGAATACAACTTAATCAAACAAAGAAGCAAGACAACAACAAAAAACAAACATAAGAAATGGATTCATTTTCTCTCGTTCAAAAGTTTAGATGCTTGATGGTTGACTGGTTTGGTTGATTGGTTGTTCCCAGACACAGAAGTTTAGATGTCCAAACTTTCTTCAGTCAGAGCAAAGGAAAGACTTGCAGAGTGAATACTGCTCAATGATGCTGTTTCTTCAGGGCCAAAGATCACAAATGAGACCACCAGCTTAACTCTGAGCAATAGAGTACCGGTGTGTGCGCGTGCGCACATGGAAGCTGCTGAATGTTCTATTTAATACAAGTTTGGGTTTGTTTGTTTGTTTGTTTGTTTGTTTTCTTATCTACAATACAAAGCCACTGACCACATGAAGAGAAAACAGTATTATAGAAAAGATTCCTTGTGGAAGTTAGACGCCATCAAAGAATCAGTCTGACCCTATAAATCAAATGATGGAAATCTTGTCCTAATCTGTGACATCTTGACTATTCCTGCCATAATTCCAGGCCATAATTGCAGTCACTGTGTCAATTCATCTCATTGAAGGTCTAGGTCTCTTTTGCTTTTCCTCTGTTTTTCCAAGCATGATGCTTCTTTCCAAGGACTGGATCTCAAACTGGCCTCCTGGAAACATGTTTATAGTGTGTGGGATGAAACATCACCATCCTTACCTCTAAGGAGCCTCTTGTTTGCATTTCAGTCCTGACAAATTTGCTTGCTCTTTTTGCAGAGATTGAGACATTCAATACTCTGTCAACACTACAATCCAAGGTATCAATTCTTCAATCTTCTTTATATTTTAACCACATGCACTCAAAACAATTGAAAATACCATGGCTTGGGTTAGACATCACCTTCCAAATTTCAGAAGATAGTGATGTGACCAATTTACTGGAATAATCCATATTCATTCATGGTCTTTTCAGTCATCTGTTACATATCTGAGAGATTGAAGATAAATAAGACTGAGAGAAGAATGATGCTTGTGAGTTATGGTCTTGAACAAGAATCCTAAATATCCCATCGACTGCAAAAGGAATAAATAGGTATGTCTTGCAGAAAGTACAAAATGCTCCTTATAGATGATGATGGAGCAGCTTTGCCTTATATACTTTGAGCATGTTGTTAGGAGGGGCTATTCCTAGGAACAGCGTATCATGATTGGGAAGGAGGAGGATCAGAAAAAGAGAGGATGACCCTCAATTAGATGGATTAACACAGTCACTGTAAGCAGTGGACCCAGGTATGTAAGGAAGAATGAAAATAGCTCAGGATGGCACTGTTCTGGGTCACTATGAATCATATATCACTTGGTGGCACCTAACAAAAACAGCAGCAACAGATTAGGCACACCAGAGTGTTTCTACTGACATCTTTGCTCTTTAGCACTTTAAAGAGATTTTTGACAGCACAAATGCCTAATGAAACACACCTTTTTATTTCCTGGCTCTTTAATTACCTCTTATGTCACAAATCTGGTTTTTTAAAATGATGAAATAAAGTACCTGTTGATAAATTTATTGCCTTTAGTGGGGATTAAAACATAAAAAGGAAAAAAAAATTACAAGACCAATAAGCAACAACATGATACACTGAGGAAAGATTGGAATTATCAAGGATGCGTATAGAAATGCCATGCCGTTGAGTTGCTTGAGACTCATAGCAAGCCTATGTACAACAATCTTAAACTCCTGTAGGAATAGCAGACAAAATATTATATATTACTTTGGGGAAATATATTGGAAAGATTCTTTGTAAATTGATAAAAAGCAAACATGTTACTTTTAGGACTTAGGAGTGTTTGACCTCGGTCATGATATTTTCAATGACCTCATATACAAGGAAAGCTGAAAAATGAACAGTAAAGACTACGGGGAAATGTAAGCCTTTGAATTGTTGGAAGAAAATATTGATTATGCATACAAGGGACTGTCAGAATAAAAAAAAAGAATCTCTTAAAAGAAATTCAGCTAGAAAAATTAATGGTGAAATTTGTAATCATTGGCAAAATAGGAAGTAAAAAAGGCTATCAGTTAGATGGATTTCCACAAAGATGTAACGGTCCTCAAACCATCTCAAGAACAGGTTTGAGGCCTTGAACATGCATGAACGAAGACCAGAATAGTTGTGGGAGGATATCAAGGATATCATCCAAGAAGAGTGCAAACGTTCATTACAAAGACAGAAGAGGAAGAAAAGACCAAAATGGATGTCAGAAGAAACCTTGAAAATTGCACTGGAGTGCAGAGAAGCCAAAGCACAAGGAAGAATTCAAGATACCAAAGAGCTGAACAGAAGAATTCAAAAGACAGCTCGGAAAGACAAAGCAAAATATTACAATAAAATGTACAAGGAGTTGGAGTCAGAACACCAAAAGGATCGAACTCGCTCAGCATTTCTTAAACTCAAGGAACTAAAGAACAAATTCAAACCTTGAGTTGCTACAATCAAGGATGCTTTAAGCAGAATATTAAATGACCCAGGAAGTATCAAAAGAAGATGGAAAGAATATACTGAGTCATTGTACTGAAAGGAATTGGCAGACACAGAAGAATTTAACGAAACAACATATGAGCAAGAGCCAATGGTGATGAAGGAAGAAGTTCAAGCTGCTTTGAAAGAAATAGCAAAAAATAAGGCCCTAGGAATAGATGGTATACCAATTGACATTTCAATTAACAGTTGCTGCCCTGGACGTGCTCACCAAGTTGTGTCAAGAAATCTGGAGAACAACAACTTGGCCGACTGACTGGAAGAGATCTATATTTGTTCCCATTCCAAAGAAAGGTGACCCAAGAGAATGTGGAAACTACAGAACAATCTCATTGATTTCACATGCAAGCAAGATTCTACTGAAGATTATCCAAAAACGACTAGAACAGTACATCAGCAGAGAACTGCCAGAAGTCCAGGCTGGGTTTAGAAGGGGTCGTGGTACTAGGGATATTGTAGCTGATGTTAGATGGATCTTAGCTGAAAGCAGAGAATACCGGAAGAATGTCTATGTTTCATTGATTATGCAAAGGCATTTGACTGTGTAGATCATGCTGACTCTAAGAATGAGAATCCCAGAACACTTGATTGTGCTAATGAAAAACTTATACTTGAACCAAGAGGCAGTTGTCAGAACAGAGTAAGGAAATACTGTATGGTTCGAAAATGGGAAGGGAGTACGCCGGGGATGTGTCCTGTCTCCATACCTTTTCAACCTGTATGCAGGACAGATCATCTGGGAGGTTGGACTTTATGACGAGAAAAGTGGCGTCAGGATTGGTGGAAGATCCATAAACAATCTGCGTTTTGCAGATGACCCAACCCTGCTTGCTGAAACTGAGGAGGACCTGAAGCACAGATTGTTTATGGATCTTCCACAGTCACAGCACATGGAGGTTTGATAGTAGTAATTTTACAGAAGAGGATGGAGAGAGAACATTACTCTAAATGAAGTAAATTTTAGAAACTTGTATAGCTATTCAGATATCCCATGCTCCAACCCATAAAAGTATCTCTCTAAAACTCACTGCAATAAATTGAAAGAACGGTTTCAATTTGAGAATATAATGTTTTTAGTTATTTTTAAGTATACAAGTAGGTAAGATAAAAATAGTTGGAAAGTCTTACATTACAAGCAGTGGGAATTTGAGTTGGACGTTGGAAAAATCAAGGAAAGATTTGTGGAAGGATTAGTATATGAAATGAAACATTTTAAAGGTAAAGGTACAAAAAGTGGTTTCAGAAAAAATAGACTGCAAGAGCCACGAGTGACTTAAAAGTGCATTTTTGGTTAAAAAGGATCTCTTTTTTATATTTAGGATGCATGTAGAAAAATCATAGGTTTGAAGATTAACAAGACACCTGAGATCCTCCTATCACCTTGGATGTCAGGTGTTGACTTTGTGCTACCATCACACAATTAATTTATCTTCTAGCTTCAGAAATTGTGGAGAAACTGCAGAACAAAATTCTTAAGTGAATAAGATGGTAAAGGCATTCTTACATTTAGACCAAGAATTATAAAACAATGCTGGTATTTATAAAACCTCAATACTTTCAGGTGTTTAAATCAATTCTAGAGGATGCTAAGTTTTTGATAGGAGAAGAACTAAGCTCACTTTGTCTTCTTGGTATTTATACAACAGCTTAAGGGCCTTAGAAGTCAAATTGCAAAGAGCAAATTGTCCCTGTGCAGCTTGAGTTGGACAATCATTTATCTCCTTATATTCAGGGCAAACAGTGGGCTTTTAACAGCACTTTTGAGTTATAAGTGCTTCGTGCTTAAGGTTCTGCTGCAGCAGAAGTATTGAATTTTAACCCAGATGATAAAGTGGTTCTTAAAACTCTTCTAAGGCTGTAGGAAGCATGCAATTCCACTGCTAATTTCAGCTCCATGCAGTTTGTTGCTCCCCACATACAAAGGCATAATAAAAATGCCAGGTGATGATGGTACGAGTAGCAAAGTGGGAGCAGTGATTAAACAAGAATTATTCCACAATGGCTTAAAATTTTCAGCTTTCTGAGTCCTGATCTCTTTTCCTCTAGCAGAGTAAAATGGCTGTCTCACCAAGGAGTAAGCTTGTACATTGTGTAAGATTGGTTTCTGTCAAAAGGAGACACCTAGAGACACTGGGGCTCGGAAAAGGAGTATGCAGAGATGTAAGTAGTTAGCTTGTTTCTGGATATTCTTGATATTTCCTTCCTTCTTTCATGTGGAATAAAGATGGGCAATCTCTTTTTTGTGATTTATAGCCTCCCAAAAATCTGCTGAAGGATCATCTTTGAGCAGGTTCCAGGCTGTTGGCATTGAGTTTGAAGCTTGTGGAAGGTTTTTGTTTTGTTTGGGGTTTTATTGGTGGGGGAGGCTTTGGGGAAGTTTTTTTTTTTTTCAACATTTATCTGCCAGGTTGTTATGATATATGTTGGTATGACATATGTTTGTATGTTATGTTATGTGCCGTTGAGTCAGAACTGAATCATAGCTGACCTTCAAGTAGATTTTCAGGAGTTGTAAATTGCACCAGAAAAGACTGCTCATTTTTCTCCTGTGGAGCAGCTCCTGGATTTAAACCACATGCTGTATGAAATTCTAACTTTTTCCCACTGACCAGTCTCCTCTTTAGGGTTCTCAGTTCTCCAAAGAGCGGGGAGCACGATTGCCAATTGTATTTTGGCTTCCAGTGACCTTAACTCTGAACATATTACTGCAATAGCTTCCATAAAATCTCTTTATATAAATTATCTTAGTGAATTTGCTTCCTGCACACTGGTAGATTAGTATTCACTCTCCAGTACTTTTGACTCTAGTTGTTTTTATTAATATAAAGATTTTACTCTATTTATTAAACATGCTTTCTTCTAAGGTTACCACTCAGAGATTATTTCATTATAAACAACGAGTTAATCTCTAATAAAACAGTAACTTCAAAGTTAATACTCAAGAGGGATGGTACAAGGAAGGCTAGTAACTCCATATCTAGAGTGGCATCCACTTCCTAAACAATATGCTTCTGGAAGCTATGTGAACTTTGATAAATGGTGATGGTTGTGGAAGGACTTCAGGCCTTTTGTTCATGGGGTCCCTGTGAGTCCTACTTGACTCAAGGGCAATCAACAATAACAACAACAACAGAAAATTGTTATTATGAGTCTATATGTATACTTTTTATAAAGTACCTTGTTTATTGTGAGCAAGTTATTTTTTTAACCTTTTTTTGCAGCATCTGAGCTTTTTTAGATATCTTGAGGTGACAAAGTATGATACAAAGTAGTGTTAGTGAGTTTAGCAATTTGTAAATATTTTTACTACAATAGGAAAGCACTTGGACATGGAATTGATTTATTACCTCTGACTAGTGTCCATCAGGTTGATTAATTGGCTGTAGAGGGGCAGAAAGACATGTGAGAGGAAGCATGTGTGCACGTGTGTCCATATTTACATT
Source organism: Elephantulus edwardii (assembly GCF_000299155.1). Taxonomy (NCBI): domain Eukaryota; kingdom Metazoa; phylum Chordata; class Mammalia; order Macroscelidea; family Macroscelididae; genus Elephantulus; species Elephantulus edwardii. The sequence goes on from NW_006399894.1 coordinate 6,462,690, forward strand.
TTTATAGTAACCATAATACATGTGTACATCTCTTGTCTGTATTGTAGGAATACATTGTTAAATTTTCATGGAGATCTGATAGCTACTTTGGGAGAATTATACACTATTACTTTATGCTTTATTTTAAATTACATATTAAAGGAATACAGTATTTTAATTGTAAGTCTGCCAATATCTAGAGGTGTGCAGTTTTTTGTCTTTATACATGTATTGTCCTCAGGAATAACTGAATGCCTTTTTGTCCTTCCTGATTGGTCAGTATAGTGTATCCTTGGTTGTCAAAATACTCATGGCTTTGGAACTTTGAAATGGTAAATAGTTACAGTGGGTTAAAAGCATGAATCCCTAATGTGTGACCTCAACCAGATAAAAACATATGCTTGGTTGTGTGTAAATATATATAAAATGTAAAAGTACATACACTAATTATTTAGATTTTTTTTTAAGAAAAAGGCTACTATATGCTTCCTTCCCTGGGAGGACATCACTGTAGGGGGAAAAAAAAAATTTTACTCTGGTTCAATAAAAGAAGTCCTAAGCCATTTGCACTTGGGAACTACTTAGAAAGGCAAATTTCAGAAATCAATAAAAACGAAATGAATTCATATCACTTAGAGTTTCAGGGCCAAGTGATCTGTATCTTAACACAACTTCTAGTGATTTTTGAAGCACACTGAAATTTGAGACCTTTAACTCTCAATGTTGTTGTTGTTGATTGCCATTGAGCATGACTCATAGGGAATCTAGGAACAAAAGACTTAATGCCTTTCTATAATTACCTCTTACTAGCAGTGAAAAAACCATGTCTGCTCTTCATACATTAAAATAGTCTCATTTCCTTCTGTGAAATTTAATATTGTTGAAAATTTCTGGGAATTGACTCTAATCATATATCCTCTTAGAGGTGACCCTTTCTTATCTAAATATCCTATGTGCTACTCAAAATCTGACCTTAAAATCTTTTCTGCCCCTTAAAATAAAGATGAATATTTTATTTTTCTGGTATTTTACTGTCTTACTGATGCTGTTTTGTAACACTGCAGTGTCTTAATTTCCCCCTCTCCATTTCTTCCACTAGATTGTAAACTTACTGGTAGTAAAAATAATATCTCATTTCTCTTTAATATTTCTTTTTAGTATCTTTTGACTTGATGATAATGAGGTGGAGTTCTGAGTGATCACATTCTGAGAGTTCTGGTAGCACAGTGGATAAAGTCCTCGATTACGAACTAAAAGATCCGTGGTTGGAACCCTCTAGCCATTCTGTGGGAGAAATATGGTAGTGTGTATCCGTAAGGATTACCAAGAAATCCTATAGGGTAGGTCTATCTAGTCCTATAAGGTTTTTCTGAGGTGGAATTGACTCAAAGACAATTGGTTTTGGTTTTAGTATAATCTGACCTTTCAAAAATATTGCTAGCATTCTGAAAACTCAGTTTCACATTCATTTCATTTCCAGTTTAAATTTTTTTAAAAAAACAACTTTATAATATATAATACAATAAAAATAAAGACTTGGAATTGATACAAGAGCAATATTCAAACGAATTAAGGAACTGTACAAATTATGCACATTTTGTTTCCATCTATTTCAAGATAGCTGATTTATAACAGATACTGTTTTATAATATGATGTATAAATGTAGGAATATAAAGTCAGAAATGATTGAGGTGACAAAATAACTTAGCTTCTCAAATATTTATAGTTTAAAAAATAATCATTGTAACAGGATAAAATATCTATCAAGTTTAAATAATGTTGGAAAAAGATCTATGTGACACAAAAATGAATATGTGGTAAAAGATAAATTTTTGCAGCATCAATTTGTACATTTTAATGGTTCATGTTATTTGCTTGATACTATGCATTACCAAAATGATCTATGTTGTAATATAATCAATTTTAAATGATAGTATAAACAGTTTCTAGTAAGTTTAATCTGTAAAAAAATTATGTGACTCTAGAAGAAGATTTAGTTCTCAGAAAATCAAGTAATCTCACAGGAATGTTAAATTCTTCATGAAGAAGGAAGTGGGGAAAAAAGAGTGACAGCTATCTAAAATTTTATGAAACTTACAAGAAGAAAAAACTATACAGTCTAATCAAACTGGATGAAACCTACTCATTTTGGGTTATTTGTAGGACTGACATTTATTAAGCATTTTTCCCAGACTTCTTTCTAAATTTCAGGGGGCTTTTATTGAGAAAGTATTTCAAAATCCTTGTTATAAATCCAGAAGGAATAAGAATATTGAGTGGTTTCTTATTGGGTATCCAAGGCTTTATTCTTTGGTGAATTAGAATGACATAATTCTGTTCTCTATAGCAACTGGTGAGTTAGAATCATGGACATTTGGGTTAGCAAGTGAATGATTTAATCACTGTACTGTTACCCCTCTGAGATGAAACAAACACCGTGAAAAGAAATTTCCTTTATTAACTATTTATTTTCAAGCATATATCTTTCCTCGTGCTTCAGTATACTCAGTATATAGAGTACTGCTTAGAGGCAAAATGTACTCTCACATAGGAATCATTGGTATGTCAGAGGGAATACTTATTGCAGCATAATATACTTGGATAGCTTAGGGTTATAAGCAGCTATGTGAAAAATTAATAACAGCTTAAGACAAAAATCAAACTTTTCTAGGCATTGAAATATCATTTTAAAAACCAAACAAAAGAAAACTCCCTGCCAGTCCACAAGCCACAGGGACCCTCCATTGCTTTCTGAGACTATAAAACTCAAGACTTCTCTTCTTTTTCCCAAAGTTACTGGTGGATTTGAACTACTTGAAGATATCCAGATTTTTGAGTTAATAGGATAACTCACTGTGGAGTTATGCCACCAGAGCTATTGGTAGTATTTAAGAGTTCAATATATTTTATTTTATATATAAACCCCTTCTCCATACCTATTCCACGTTTATGCTAAACAAATCATTCAGGAAGCTGGACTCTATGAAGAATAGTGCAGCATCAGGATCTGAGGAAGAATCATTAACAACCTTCATTATGCAATGACACACCTGGCTTGCTGAAAGTAAGGAAGGCCTAAAACGCTTGCTGTAAAAGATCAAATAATATAGACTTCAATATGGATTGTACCTCAGCATCAAGAAGACAAAAATCCTGACCACGAGACCAACAGGCAACAACATGAAAAATGGAGAAAAGATTGAAAATGTCAGTTATTTCATTTTGCTGTATCCACAATCAACACTCTTGGTACTAAGTCAAGAATCAAAAAATATCTCAGTCACAAAGGACAAATTCTGCATAACATCAGTTATAAAACAAGACTGATATGGGAGTTGGTGAGAAACTAAAAAAGGGGATAAATAACAAATACTATAGGAAATAACTGTTTAAAAGGAATATATGATTAGGCATTATTTGTATGACAACAGTTCAGAATAAGAGATATGTAGCAAAGTGCACTGGGGAAGGGGTGCGAGTAAGGGAGGAAATCATGATTTATTTTAAGTGAACTGGGAGTGTAGGGGAGAAATGTGCAGCAATGAATGATGAAAATACAACTACTCTGTAATCTCTCAATAAATCAATTAAAAAGTAAGAAATCAAAATATGCATTGCACTGGGAAAGTCAACTGCTACAGATCTTTTAAAAGTATGGAGGAGAAATGACATCGATTTAAAGACCAAGGTGTGCTCAATTCAGGCCATGGTCTTTTCAATGATTTACAATGGAGGGCTAGACTAAGCTAGAGCAATGATTAAGGATGACAGAAGAAGAATTGATGTTTTGAATTGTATTGATGTAGAAGAGTTCTGAGTATCTCATGGACTAACAGAAGAACAAACAGGTCTTGAAGAAAGTGCAGCCACAATAATCCTTAACGGCAAGGTGAAGCTGCAGCTCACATACTTTGGGTATGTTGTTAGGAGATGCTATTTCTTGGATAGAAAAATCATGCTTGGAAGGATCAACAAAGAGATTCAGATCCCGAAGTAAATGCATTGACACATTGACTGAAACAATAGTGCAGGATAAGACAATGTTCAGATCTGTTGTTCACCGGGTTGCTATGATTTAGATTACTCAACTTGACACCACCTAACAACAACAATAGCATGAGTAATAGCCTTCAATATGGATAAGTAAATATTACAATAATGCCTCACAGTAAAATTAACTGGTACCTTCTTTTTTATCGATAGTAGCATACACTTTCGAATTCTTCCCCCCAAAGAAAGGAAATATTTATGAGTTACTGGCTACTTAACAGTCTGAAATTAATTGACCTTTATGAGGAAAAAGTTGGAGTTTTGGAAATGCTACACAATTGGTAGGGAAAAAAAGTTATATAAATACAATAAAAAGAGAAACTTGTAACAGATTATGATGTAATCACAAAATACTCTTTCAGAATGGCATAGAATCTCCTCTTCCAATTTTTTATTTTCACAGATTAGAAGAAAAAAAGAAATCATGCTTTAAAGAGGTTAATTGATTTGCTCTACATACTTTTATTTTACTCCAGAAAATATAGAAATCAAGACTGTTTTTTTTTTAAAAATCCCAATTTTTAGCATATCTGATGTACCCTACAGTTGTGTAGTTGAGATGTCTGCAATTTCTGCTAAATTCTTCATATGTTGGATTTCATATATCCAATTCATTACTCCCCTTTCAACTTGAAATTCAGAAAGCTTCTTTCTATTCACAGAAAGGAAAGCCCTTCATAAGTCCTGTGTCAATATCTCTAGATCCCAAGTGGTCCTTAGTTTTCCCTTTCTTCCTGTTTAGAACTTAGTTGTCTAAGGGACACATGCAAAGATCTATTTGTCCAACTTACTGAAAGAGATCCACATTTGTTCTCATTTCCAAGAAAGGTAGTCCAACAGAAAGTGGAACTTATGAACAATACTGTATACAAGGAAAATGTTGTTAAAGACCATCCAAAAATTACTTGAACAGCACTTTGACAGAGAAATGCCAGAGGTTCAAGGTGGGTTTAGAAGAGGCCATCCTGCCAAGGATATTATTGCTAATGTCAGACAAATTATGGCTGAAGACAGAGAATATTGGAAAAATTTATGCTTGTGTTTTATTGACTATAAGAAAGCATTAGATTGTGTGGATCATAACAAACTATGATTAACATTTAGAAGAATAGAAATTTCAGAGCACTAAACTGTGCTTAAATAAAGGCTATACCTATTACAACAAATTATGGTTGACTCTGAGAAGAAAGGGAATCCCAGAACACTTGATTGTGTTTGGACCAAGAGGCAATCATCAGGACAGAGCAAGAAACATGCATGGTTCAAAATCAGGAAGGGTGTACACCAGGGATGTGTCCTATCTCCCTATTTTTTAAGTCTATGTGCAGAACAGATTATGTGGGAGGCTGGGCTCTATAAGGAGGTATGAGTGGCATCAGAGTTGGAGGAAGACTCATCATCAATCTGCATCATGCAGATGACACAACCCTGTTTGCTGAAACTGAGGAGGACCTGAAGCACTTGCTTCAGAAGGTCAAGTACTGCAGTCTTCAATATGGATTGAAGTTCAACCTGAAGAAAACAAAGATTCTAACCACTACGCCAATTGGCAGCATCATTATGCATGATGAAGATATTGAGATTGTTAATAGCTTTAGTTTGCTTGGCTCCACAATCAACACTCTTGGTACCAGCAGCCAGGAAATTAAAAGGCATATTAAATTTGGAAAGTCTGCTGTTACAGACCTTTTCAAAGTACTGAAGAACAATAATGTCAATCTGGAGAATAAGGTGAATCTGATCTAGGTCATAGTCTTCACCATTACTTGCTATATGTCAGAAAGCTGAACAATCTAGGGATGATAAAAGACTTGAATATACCATGGACTGCTAGGAGAACAAACATTTTCATCCTAAAGAGGGTGAGACCAGGCTACTCCTTGGAGGCAAGGATTCTGAAGCTTTGTCTGACATACTTTGGACATGTTTTAAGGAGGGACCAGTCCTTCGAGAGGGATGTCATGTTTGAGAGGATGGAACGACAGCGTAAGAGAGGAAGACCCTCGATAAGATGGATTGATTCAGTGACTGGGGTAAAGGTATAGGAGTGTCAGATACAAAAGATTGGCACAATATATAGCAATGTTTAAGGCTGTTGTACGTAGGCTCACTATAAATTGCAGGTTACTTGATGGCACATAATAACAATAACAACAAGAACAAAAAACTCTTGATCGAACAGAATAAGAACTCTGTGTGGTTGAAAATTAGGAATGATTGTGTCACATCTGTATCCTTTCTCCATAATTATTCAATCTGCATGCTGAGCAAACCATCCAAGAAGCTGGACTTTATGAAGAAAAGTCTCGCACAAGGATTAGAGGAAGGCTCATCAACAACCTATGTTATGAAGATTACACAAGCTTGCTTGCTGATAGTGCTGCAGAGGATCAAGGACTGAAGCCTTCAATAGAGATAACACCTAAATAACAAAAATGAGGTGTTGGAGAAGAGTACTTAATATTCCATGGACTGCCAAAAAAAAAAACCAAAAAACCAGATATGTTTTGGATAAAGTGAAACCAGAGTGTTCCTCGGAGGCAAAGTTAATGAAGTTTCACCTCACATATTTTGCGGATGTTGTTAGCAGAGGCTATTCCTTGCCTGAAAACATCATGTTAGGAAAGGTGGAGGGTCAGTTATGGAAAGGAGCATCTTCAATGAATGGACTAATGCAGTGTCCATGGCAAAGGACTAAAATACATTGAGGATCATGAAGATGGTGCAACATAGGATGAGGATGGTGCAACAAAGGATCAAATTTAGCTCTATTGGTCATGAGGTAGCTATAAAGTCATATTCAACTCAATGGCACTTACCAACAACAAAAGTCAGTAAAGTAAACATTTCAAGTCCTAAGTCACAGTAAGCTTAATTAAAATGTTTCTTGGCTTCCTTAGTCACAGTAAGCTTATTTTAAATGTTTCTTGGCTTCCATATTCAACAGAGAACATTCTAATCATTGTAAAATGTTAATTGGACAGTGTTGGTGTCTCAGTTCAACTAATTTTAAAATTGTCTCCTTTAGTTTATCTAAGCATATTTACATCTTCACAGCTTTTTAAAAGAATATCCCTCAACACTGAATACCCTTTGACATTGAATACCAGCATGCCAATTTCTAGGTTCTTTTGGCACACTTGCTGAAACTCATTGCTTTAGAGTCATGAACAACTCATAGCTGACCCCCCAGAAGAGTTTCAAGAAGCTATAACATGAGAGGAAATTATCTTTCTCCCAGGAGCCTCTGGTGAATTCAAGCTTCCAGAGAGTCATCACTTTTCAGTTAGCAATACAACTCTGCTGAGTAGGCCACCAGAGCTCCCCAGAACATAAGGATTATTATTGTTGATAGGTGCCATTGAGTCAATCATAACTCATAGAGACCCCATGAAGAGAAGATCCGAAACATGTCCTATCCCACTCCCACCTTCATGATTTCTAACATGCTCAAATCCATTGCTGCAGCAGTTATTTCAATCAATCTTATTGAGAGTCTTCTTCTAGCATATAATGAAGTCATCAATTAAAGAGCCTCTTCTTGTGCTTCCCTAAGTATATGGATAGATTATCTTTTCTATCCAGTTTAACATAAACTTATGGTAGTTCAGTAGACTTTTACTCATATACACCCTCCAACTGGTTTCTAGGAGACTTCCCACCTTTCTCCCAAGAAGCAGCAGATGGATTTGAACCACTAGTCTTTGAATAGCACAACACACTACCTGTCCCGGTCATTCACGCTAAGGGACCCCATAGCTAGACCTTGGAGAGTCCAGAGCTCCTCCCATGATCGTCCTCCAGCTCCAGGCCTACACTGGCCTGGCCACCTCGCCACTGCCTCCTGGGAAGCCAATTACCTGCCATGGGTGAGCTAGGCCATTAGTGGGGAGGTTCTTCAGGGCTCTATATGTCGCTTTTGCCCCAGCCTGCATTCGGTGCCCCATTTCTTGGTGGCATTTGCCGACGGGAACCTCAGCTGTGCTTGCTTATACCGTGGATCCCTCCCACTTTTGCATCACAACTTCAGCCTCAACATTGTCAAGAACCTTGTGTTTACCTATGTCTCCTCCTTGGAGGACTTCACCATTTACCAGAATGCTTCCATTGTTGTGTTCATCTCATCCCTCAGTCACATTCTTCTCACCTGTATTCTCTGGCAGCTAAGAAGCACACAGTAAGACAGGAGGAATGAAAATCATACAGCTGGAAGCAGAGGCTCTTCATCATCAACTTCATCTCCTCACCACTGGCTGTCTACTTTTAGTACAACATGTACTGTGACCCTGGAGTATATACCATCTTTCTGACACTGTTGTGCTAACCAACACGGTATCCCATTCCACATGACAGCATGATGGTACTTCGGAAACAATGAACTCTCATTTCACCCCAACCAGAAGACACAAGATTCGGAATGTTTCTTTCTCCAGATGATCAGGGGAAGAAGCCCCAATGCCCAGAAACAAGATGATACTTTGGCCTTCTCTACTTGTGTAATTCATTCATAACCACTGTCACTGAAATTGGGGAACATCAATTTATTGGTCTGTAAATTTGCTGTAAAGAGGTAACTCATGGTTGCTTCGATGCTAAATACTTTGACACTGAAGTTTCAAATGTGGAAATAGTTACCCATGGTGTACAGTGTTTGGTGGAATTCTCAAATTAAAACAGGTTTGGAAGCAGGAGTGGCACCTACTTTCAAAATAGCTTGTCTCTGGAAGCTATGAACTCAGAGAAACGGTGAAAGTTATATGTGTTCAGGACTTTCATTCATAGGATCACTATGAGTTGTCTATGACCAGGTGGCACTTGACAGTGTAACAATTCATCTTAAATCCACAGCATTTTCTCCCCATGCAGTTTTACACTTGACATATCTTAAGGCCTACAGTGCACATCTACACCTACAGGCCACAGTCCCTGCTAAGTTTGCCTTAGTGTTCTGGTCCTGACATATACTTTTGGTGAATGTCCTTGGAGTATATACTCTTTCCCATCTAAGCTAAGTGTTTCCATATGTATAATGGGGGATGGGTAGGCTCTATCTTTATATGATGTATGTGGTTTTGATGCCGCTGATGCAGGTGAGCTGTATCTCAGTGATGATCTACTCCAGAAAAGAAACCCAGAACAACATATATCTCTCTTCACCTCCAAAATCTCTGGCATATAGACAACTTTTCCCCTCTGCAAAGGTGTGGGGAGGAGGTGTCAGAATCAAGATTTCCATCCCCAAATGGGCTTCCTGGTATTCACCACTATTATCTCTACTGTCCCAGGCCATGAGATCTTTTGGTTGTATATTTTCTTTCAAAAAAAGAATAACCACAGCACATAATGAATGTCACCAGAGTGCCTTAATACACACATGTTTTAATAATTTAAATCCACAAGCTACTCTGGAGGAGAAAGACAGACAATATCCTCCTGTGTAATATACTGCCTCAGAAAACCCACTGGAGGGCCAGCTATAAGTCAGTTTCAACTGAATGATACACAACAATGAAAAACATACAGTGGTATAGTTTTGTTTTTGTTATATGAGTCCCTTAACAAGTATCTTCAGTAATTGTATTCATTCGGATGTAAAAACAAAAAAAGTATATTATAAAAGTTCTACTAAAGCTACTGAGATGAGTCAAAATAAATCGTAAGCCTAAAATTGCTTTTGATACCACGAGTGTGATTCCATTTAAAGTGAAAAAAAGACAAGGAAACAAACACATAGGCAGACAGACAATCATTTCATTTTACCTTGTACTGTGAAAAGAATCACTCAGTAATCTTTTCCCAGGCCTTGTTTTGAATATATTTCAGTGAATTTGCATCCGATTTTATCCTCATTTGTATGCTAACATTAATTATGAAATTTTTAGATGACTATGACTCTTTTTAGTGGAGCTTTTAGAACTAAGTAACTTCATTCTTCTCCTGGATCTTCATTTTTTTGTTTGCTGGAGCTTATAATTATCTTGAACATAGTATTAATATGTATTAAAGCTTCTAAACGATGTTTCTGCTACATTGTGATGTGATGCAAAAGCATTCCCTCTGGTTATAGCTGCATCTGTCTCAAACCAATAATCTAATTTTTCAGATCCATGGGGAACCATGCTCATTATATTCACCAGGTTTAGGGCTTCAAGAATTAATTTTCTTTCTGGACACATGAATAATCAAGGGACTGTTAACAAGCTCCAAAGAAACAAGTATATTGTTTTTGCATTTCAGTAGAGCAATACATGACCCAATAACACTGTATTGTTAACATGTATGCTGTCTTCTGTTCAATTTATTATTTATTGATGTATATGTTAATATATATATAGATATAAATGTGTGTGAATAATAAAATTAATATCAATGTGTATAATAAAATTACTATGTTAGTACATAATGTCAGATCTAATGACGGCAAGACATATGCTTTTGGTTATTTTATTTTGTTCTTTTGAGCATTTATTGAGGTATTTATAAAGTATTTGCTTTAACAGAAACACTGTCTCCTCTAAATTTTATCATGTTGTTTTTGTTGTTGTGTACTTTCAAGTCAGAACTGACCAATAGCTGACCTTCAACTGGGTTTTCAGAGGCAATTAATCACATAGTAGGGGATTGCCAATCTTTCTCCTGAGGAGTAACTGGTGGATTTGAACTGCATACCTTTGGGATTGCAGCTCAGCTTCTTAACTTTAGGCCACTTGGTCATATCAGAAACATTTTACCTACAATTTCTTTTCATTAGCTTCATAGTCTAAACAATTTAAAAAGGGATATTATTTTAATTGCCTCTGAAACTGATTGGAGGGTCAGCTATAAGTGGGTTCTGACATAAAAGCACATAACAACAAGCAGTAGAGTCACTGTCACATATTTTGGGCCTTTTGTCAGAGATGGAATGTCAGAGAATGGAGTGACAGTGGAAACGGTGTCAGGTGTGTCAGAGATGATGAGGTTGCCTCAGGATGGACAAGAGTCGTAGGATCACTGTGAGTCATTGTTGACTTGACGGCACGTAACAACAAAAATGACATAGGGTCACTGTGAGTCAAAATCTACTCCGCAGCAGTAGATTTGATATTTTCATTTATATACAAGAAAAAAAAAACAACAACAAAAACCCAACAACCCAGGGGCTACTTTCTTTCTGATTAAAGGGAAAGAAAACCATCATCTATATCGATAAACATACCAGATATTTACTAACATAGTATTTTTATTATCTTATAGTTACAAACTTTTTCTCAGTATGCAAATAGGTATGGAGAAAGGATACTACCCTGACACGCTCTTCGTAATTTTAAACTATGCAGTGTTCAATTGCTCTATTTGTACAATAGCCTTCTAGTCTAAGTATAGTTTTCATATTAACACAATTAAGTGCTCAGAGACTCCCATTCTTCTCTATATCATCCTAAACTTGTTTTGATCAATACAGTCAAATGCCTTTGCATAGTCAATAAATCACAAATAGACATCATTCTTCTGGTATTCTTTACTTTCAGCCAGGATCTATCTGGCATCAGCAATGATATTCCTGGTGTCATGGACTCTTCTAACTTCTATTTGAATTAGTGACAATTCTACCTTAGTACTGTGCTGTTGTTGTTGTTGTTGTTGTTGTTATGTGTCGTCGAGTCACTTGCGACTCATAGTGACCCTATGTACAACAGCCCTAAACTCTGCTCTGTACTGTGCCAGTCGCACTGTCTCGGACACTCCCATCCCAATTATCCCAGTCACTGAATCAATCCACCTCATAGAGGGCCTTCCCTTCCTGCACTGTCCCTCCACGCTCCCAAGCATGATGTCCTTCTCCAAGGACCGGTCTCTCCTCACAACATGTCCAAAGTATGTTAGACGGAGCCTCAGAATCCTTGCCTCCAAGGAGCCATCCGGTTTAACCCTTTCCAGGGCAAATCTGTTTGTTTTCCTAGCAGTCCATGGTATTGTCAGTACTTTTCTCCAGCACCACAGCTCAAAGGCATCAATTCTCCTTCTATCCTCCTTGGTCATTGTCCAACTTTCTGATGCATAACAAGTGATTGCAAAGACCATGGCCTGTATCAGATGCACCTTAGTCTCCAGGGAGACACAATTGCTCTTCAGTACTCTGGAGAGGTCCCTAACAGCAGACTTTTCCATGGCAATGCGCCTTTTAATTTCCTGGCTACTGGTGCCAAGAGTGTTGACTCTGCAGCCAAGCAAACTAAAGCTGTGTATAATCTCAATATCTTCACCATCCACCCTGATGCTGCCAATTGTTCCAGTGGTGAGAATCTTTGTCTTCTTGACATTGAGCCTCAATCCATATTGGAGGCTGAAAATCAAAATGGCCGAACTCGCTCAGCATATCTTAAGCTCAAAGAACTGAAGAACAAATTCAAACCTGGAGTTGCTATAATCAAGGATGCTTTTGGCAGAATGTTAAATGATCCAGGAAGTATTAAATGAAGATGGAAAGAATATACTGAGTCACTGTCAGTACTGTGCTAGCCATTTTCAAATGATCTTCAGCAGTATCTTGCTTGCATGTGAAATAATGTTATTGTTCAATAGTTTTTACATTCTGTTGGATGACCTTTCTTGGGAATGGGAACAAGTATAGATCTCTTCGATCCATTGGCAAGACAAGTGTACTTCAAATTTCCAGGCATAGACTGGTGAGTATATCCAGGCTGCATTTGCTAACTGAAAAGAGTCAAATGGTATCCCATCAATTCCCAGCATCTTATATTTTTGCCAATGCCTTCAGTGATGTTTCTACTTCCTCTCTCATTACCATTGGTTCCTACTCATATGGTATTTGCTGAAATTTTTCAGTGTCAGTCTATTGTTTTTAGTACAGTGATTCTGCGTATTTTCTCATCATGTGATGTTTTCTGGGTTATTTCACATTATTACCCATAGCATCCTTCCATATTGTGTCTCAAGGCTTAATTTTTTTTTCTGTTCTTTCAGCATGAGAAATACAAAGTGAGTTCTTCCCTCTTTATTCTCTAGTGCCAGCTCTCTGCACATTCCATTATAATGCTTTGTCTTCTCAAGCTTCCCGTTAAAATCTTCTGCTCAGATATTTTACTTTGTCTTTTTTTTTTTCTCTTTTGTGTTGGCCTCCCTTCTTCTATGAACAGAAATGTGGCATCTGGATCAGAGGGTCATCAATAACCTGTGTTATGCAGGTGCTGAGACAATTGTGCTTGCTGAAACTAAGGAGGACTTGAAGCACTTGTTGCAGAAGTTCAAGGAATGCATCCTTCAACATGGTTTGCATCTCAATGTCAGGATATTGGACAGAGTAATGTAAATTTTGGCAAATTAATTTTGAACTCTGTAATGACCAACTGGCTTAATGCCATCTCTGGGCACTTTCTAGCAGAAAAAATGCCTCTTATTTTCATCTTTATTGCCTAATAAACCATATATTTTTATTAGTATCTTCCATCTAATGGTGCATAAAACATGGCTTCTGCCTTTAAACAATACTGCTTAATTCTGCCTAATAGTCTTTTAAACTTTACATTACGCTATTAACTCAGAAAGTATTTACAGGATAAGAGCTGAAATGGTATAGAGTGATATTTATTTGAAGAATAATAAGCCCACCTACTATTTTGTGTACGTAAACCAAACAACTTTACTTCCTACCATTAGAAAAAGGCCTCATGCTTTTGGAGCATTTTACTAGTTAAAGTGTATTTTAAATCACGTCTTTTGCATGCATTTCATTATGCTGATATACAATGAGAACACAAATATTCCAGGACAGTAGTAAAATGTAGTTCAATTAAATGTTCAAAATTCACTGACACATAGACAAATAAATAGTAACAGTAACCTCAGAAAATAAATAAAACATGATTTTTTTAATTCCCTTTCCTTTAAAGCCTTTTTTTTATAATAACTACTAACCCTTCAAATTGCACTATAATTTTTAATAAGGGTAAATAATAAATGATAAATTATAGACATAGAAAATAAAATACAACATAAATATAGAAGTCGAAAGGAAAAGCAATTCAACTTCCCAAGTTGCTCCTAGGAAGAATGACGAACAGTCTCATCTCATAAAGGTTTATAGCCTTGGAAATTCAACCTGAGGGTCACTGTAAGTGAGAACTCACAGTACGGCAGTGTTTTATTGTTGTTATTATTATTGAGGGGACAGACACTTTTTATAGATTAAAGTGTACAGAGTGATGTGTAAAGCAAGATGTTAAATACATTCCGTTTAGCAAATGATGCTCTAAAAGTGCTTAATTTTGTGGCAATTTCATTTTATGCTTAATCTTAAAATAATAGAATGTATTTCTCTAGTCATTCAGAGCTATTTACATGAAAGTCAAAAGTAATTCATTGGAAAGCCAAATTATAAATGTAATGGAACAGCAAAGACTCTATCATGTTTGTTATTCAGATTGTTCCTCTCTCTTCCCCTACCATAATCCTCAGTTAGCACATGCTTATTCCTAGAAAAGGAATACTCTGAGACAAAAACGAAAGGATAAATGAATAAAAACTAAACCAAACACACACATACTCCACCAAAACCCTAAAGAGGATAACCAATCCGTTATCAAGAGCTGTTCAGAGAATAGGTCCATTACAACTATGAAACTGTGTATCACAAAGGTCAAAGAAAGTAATCATCTTTTTAGCAATTTCTTCTGGGCGCTCCATGTGTTTCTGTTGCAATAAACATATGCAAAATTCTAGTTTTCTGTTGAACAGTTAGTTCTTATAGAGAACACAAGTTTTTAAAAAATTCCTCAGCTTAGTAAAAAAACAATGTCAGCCCTCACAAAAGGACATTCTACCAGCACCATTTGCAGTAGCACCAAAAAAGTGACATTGGTATGTGTAGGTGGGGACAGACTAGCACATTCCCAGAATTCATGACTTTGCATGGTTTTTTGAAGCTTCAGTATCTAAAGTCACTGTCACTTCAAAGGGTGAGACCAGAAGCTAGAAATGGAATGCATGAAGTGAAAACAGGAGATGCTGCATATATTTCAAAGCATAGATGAGGTGTGCCCTGAAGATTCTCATACATAGAAAGCATGGCTTTAAAGAGGTGAGATACAACCAGGGGAAAAAATGCTTTAATTTTATGATTATAACTCTCTTTCATTTTTTTTTAAGTTTTCAAGGTGGAAATCATATAAAACACAAAATAGACAAACATGTTCTCAAAAATACTTAAAACTGTTAGATGAAGGGTATAAGATTTCCTTCATTATATTCAAAATATTGAGCATGTACCTGTCCTCATAAAGTAATTCTGTAGAAAGAACTTTAACAGGAATAATATTTAATCTTAGAAATTTTCTTCACCAGGAAGAACTTCAAGTTGCTCTAAAAGAATTGGCAAAAATAAGGGAGCTCTGGTTGCCTAGTTTCAAGAAGTTGAGCTGCAGTCCTAGGAGTATGAGGTTCAAATCCACCATACGCTTTGCTGGAGAAGGAGGGGCAATTTTTTCCTGTACCAGTCAGATCAAATTTGACAGTACATGCACACAAAATAGTAAAAGAAAGGAAAAAAAAAGATAAAAGAATTGGCAAAAATCAAGGCCCCAGAAATATATGGCATACCAATTGACATATTACAACAGTCACTGTCCCAGATGCCCTTTCCAAGTTCTGCCAGGAAACCTGGAGGACAACCACCTCGCCAATTGAGTGGAAGAGATCCATATTTGTCTCCATTTCAAAGACAGGTGATCCAACAGAGTGCAGAAATTATCAAACAATATCATTAGTATCCCATGCAAGTAAGATTATGCTGAAAATCATACACATCAACACATCAACAGAAAACTGCCAGAAGTGTAGGCTTGGTTTAGTAAGGACAATGGTACTAAGGATATTATAGCAAATATTAGATAGATCTTGGCTGAAAGCAGAGTGTGTCAGAGGAATATCAATCTAGGTTTCATTGACTATGCAAAGACGTTTGACTGTGTGCATCACAACAAACTGTGGCTGTCTCTGAGAAGAATGGGAATCCCAGAACACCTGATTTAGCTTATGTGAAAGCTGTACTTGGACGAGGAGGCACTCATCAGAACAGAGCAAGTAAACACTGTATGTTTCAAAACTGGAAGGGTATACACCAGGGATGTGTCATATCCCCATAACTTTTAAATCTACATGCAGAACAGATTATCTGGTGGCTGAAATCTATGAGGAAGAATGTGGCATAGGATTGGAGGGAGATGCATCAACAATCTGCATTATGCAGATGACATAACCTGCTTGCTAAAACAGAGGAGGACCTGAAGTGCTTGCTACAGATGGTCAAGGACTGCAGCCTTCAATATGGATTGACGTTCAATATTAAAAAAAAACAAAGATTCTCAACACTGGGCCAAGTGGCAGCATCATGACAGATGATGAAGAGATTGAGATTGTTAACTGATTCAGTTCCTTGCCTCCACAATCAACACTCTTAGTACTAGAATACAGGAATTAAAAGATGTATCACACTGGGAAAGTCTATCAAGAACTTCTCCAAGGTATTGAAGAGCAACAATGTCAGTCTGAAGTGTAAGGTGTGACTGATGCAGTACATAGTCTTTGCAGTTACTTGCTATTCATCAGAAAGCTGGACAATGATGACAGAAGGAGGATTGTTGCCTTTGAGCTGTCGTGCTGAATCAGAGTATTTATTGGATCTACCATGTACTGTTAGAACAAACTTATTTGCCCTACAGAAGGTGAGACTAGGTTGCTCCTTGGAGACAAGGATTCTGAATCTTTTTCTGACATACTTGCGGCATATTGCAAGGAAGGACCAATCCTTGGAGAGGGATATCATGCTTGATAGGGTGTGGGGCCAGTGCAAGAGAGAATGTCCCTTGATGAGACAGATTGATTCAGTAACTGGAGTAATAGGTGTAGGTGAGTTAAAGACAAGGTTGGCACAGGATACGGCAGTCAGTGGTATATTCCACACTCTTCTCCAGTACCACAGGTCAAAGGCGTCAATTTTCTTTCTAACATCCCTAGTCATTGTCCAGTTCTCTGATTCATAGCAAGCAATTGAGAAGACTATGTCCTGGATCAGGCACATGTTAGTTTTCAGACTGACATCATTGCTTTTCAGTACTCTGGAGAGGTCCCTGACAATGGACTTTCCCAACGAAATTCCTCTTTTAATTTCCTGATTGCTGGTACCCAGAGGGTTGATTGTGGAGCCAAGCAAACTAAAGCTGTTAACAATCTTAATCTCTTTACCATCTATACATATTATTGCTAATTAGTCCATTGGTGAGAATCTTTGTTTTCTTGATGTTGAGCTTCAATCCATATTTGAGTTTGCAGTCCTTGACCTTGTGCAGCAAGCACTTCAGGTCCTCCTGAGTTTCAGCAAATAGGGTTGTGTCATCTGCATGGCTGAACATACATTAGTTTTGTTTTGACATAGTGATTGCATATGTCTTATAGCTTTTCTCAATGTTTCTTTCACTACTTCATTTTAGCAAAAGAATCCTTCAATATTAAAGTTGAGGTTTCCCTTTCTCCTATTTTTCACCTTAAGAAAGACCCAGTATGTTCTTCTTTCTTTGCTTTTCTGAGTTGAGATCTTCATACATTTTATTATAATACTTTGTCTCTTTGTACTGACTGTTGAAATCTTCAGTGCAGCTCTTTCACACTTCATCATCTACTATATAGGATTTAATTATTCTATGTTAAAGAACAGTTTCAGAATTTCTTGTGATATTCATCTAAATATTTTCTGTATTTTAATGATGCTTTGTTTTCTTCATGAATAGTTTCTATATCTCATCTTCATGCACTAATATTCAAAGTTTAAAGTATTTTTTGTGATTGCCCCTTCATTTAGGTGAGATTCTATCTATCTATCTATCTATCTAGTTAGCTAGCTAGCTAGCTCTATATCTATTTATCTATGTTGTCCTTTAGCTCATACACTTGTTTTACTTTCTTCATCTTCTGTGTGAACTTGAGTCCTTTGTAGCCCACATGAATAGTCACAGTTGATGTTGTTGAAAACTGTTTTTCCTATGCATATTTTGTTGTTTTTACAGAGTTCTATCAGTGTTGTTTCTAGTAGAAAGGAAATCTTTTTCCATTGCTAATATTTATTGTTTCCAATTTTCAAATTTCAACCATCATTAATTACCAATACATCAAGTTTACATTTAATCCATGTCAGACTGCAGACATTGGAACACAACTTCAATTTCTTCATCTTTGGCATTAGTTGTTGGTGCATAATTTAGATTAATATTTATATTAACTGGTATTTATTATATATCTATGACCCATGGTGGACAGTGATTGCTGGAGCATCCCGACTAAAACAAGCCTGGATGCAGGAGTGGCATTCACTTCTGAAATGGCTTGCTTCTGGAAACTCTGTGTATGAATAGTGCTCAGGCCTTTCATTCATAGCGTAGTTATGAGTCATCAATAACTCGATGGCACCTAACAATAACAACAACAATGTATGTTATCCTATCACAGCACTGTACATTGAGATAAATCATGAAATATTCCCTTTTTTTGTGGTAACTTTTATACAATTACTCATCAGTTTGTCCTTCCCAGAATAGTAGACCATGTGATTATTGTATGAAATGCCACCAATATCAACCTATTTCTGCTCAGTAATTCCTAGGATATCAGTTAAATTATATACTGTTGGAGATGTTCCATATCAACTGTGAAGACTAGGCTAGGTGCTGACTGTGGAATGAACCAACAATCACACATATGTAACTACAAAGTGAAGAGAAAGATAATGAAAACAAATCCACAAGAACATGTTCTTGAGATGTCCCTTCTGAATGTGAAAACCATCTTAAAACAGGTCTGAATACTTGTAAGCTAATGAACGAAGACCAGACCAGATTAGCTATGTGAGGATAGCAAGAATATCGTGCATGAAGAATGCAAAAGGCCATTACAAAGACAGAGGAGGAAGAAAAGACCAAGATACATACCAGAAGAAACTCTAAATATTGGATTAGATTTCCAGGGAGTCAAAGAAAAGGGTGGAAATCAGGAGGTTTCAGAGTGGTAAAGACTTTAAATGGCAGCTCTGGAAAACAAAGCAAAATATTATAATGCAATGTGCAGAGAGCTGGAGTCAGAAAATCAAAAAGGGTGAACCCACTCCAGTATTTCTTAAGTTGAAGGAACTGAAGAACAATTTTAAACCTTCAGTGGTAATACTTAAGGATGTTATGAACAGAATATTGAATGGTTAAGAAGCCGCAAAAGAAGACAGAGGAAGTACAGAGGTCACTCTGCCAAAAAAGAATTGGCTAACACAGAAGAATTTCATGAAGCAACGTATGATCAAGAGTTAATGAAAGAGGAAGTTTAAGCTCCTCTGAAGGAATTGCAAAACTCAAGGCTACTGGAATTGATAAAATAATAATTGACATATTTAAACAAACTGATGCAAATGTGGACATGCTCACTAGGCTGTGCCAAGAAATATGGAAGACATCTCTGAACAATGGAATGGAAGAAAGCCATTTTTGTTCCAATTTCAAAAAAAAGGTGACCCAACAGAGTGTGAGAATGATTGAACAATATTACTAATTAAACATGCAAGCAAAATCCTGCTGAAGATTATAAAAAAACTATTGGAAGAGTGAGTGCTTTAACAGACTACTACCAAAAATGGAGGCTGGGTTTAGAAGAGGCCATGGCACTAGAGACATTATCACCAATATCAGATGGGTCTTGGCTAAAAGCGGAGAGTACCAGAGGAATATCTATCTGTATTTAATTGACTAAGCAAAGGCAATTAACT
>NW_006399894.1:6486423-6533181 GCF_000299155.1 Elephantulus edwardii
TGTCAATCCACCTGGTTGAGGGTCTTCCTCTCCTTCATCAACCCTTCACCAATTCCTATCATCATGTTTTTCTCTAGGGAATAGCCCTTCCTAGAAACATGCCCAAGTATGTGAGGCTTTGCATCATCATTCTTGCCTCCAAAGAGCACTCCAGCTGTATCCTTTCCAAGACAAATTTTTGTTCTCTTCGCCGTCCATGGGATGTTCAGTGCTTTCTCCAACACCACAGCTCAAAGGCATTAGTTCTTTTCTGTCATCCTTATTCACTGTCCAGTTCTCAGATGCATAGCAAGTAATCAGAAAGACCGTGTCCTGAATCAGAAGCACCTTTGTCCTCAGGCTGACATCATTACTCCTCAATAATGTGGAGAGGTCCCTAACTGCATATTTTCCCAGTGCAATGCATCACCTTTTCTCATGAGTACTGGCATCAAGGGTGTTAATTGTGGATCCAAGTAAAATGAAGCTGTTGACAGTTCCAATATCCTCTCCATCCATCACAACAGTGCCTGTCAGTCCTATAAGAGTCTCCGTCTTCTTGACATTGAGATGCAATCCATACTACAATCTGCATTTCTTATCTTCTGCAGCAAGTGCTTCAAGTCCTCCTCACTTTCAGTAAGCAAGGTTGTGTCATCTGCATAACACAAGTTATTGAAGAGTCTCCCTCCAATTCTGATGCCATACTCCTCTTCATAGAATCCAGCTTCTAGATATTTTTTCTCAGAATATTTATTGAATAGGTATGGAGAGAGAATACAACCTTCATGCACTTCCCTCTCAATTTTAAACCATGCAGTGTTCCCTTGCTTTGTTTGCACAACAGCCTCCTGATCCAGGTATAGGTTCATCATGAGCATAATTAAGTGCTCTGGGATTTCCATTCTTCTCAATGTCAGACATAACTTATTATAAACACACAATCAAATGCCTTTGCATAATCAATAAAGCACAAAAAAACATTCTTCTGGTATTCTTTACTTTCAGCCAGAAGAGGGTGAAACCAAGTTTCTCCTTAGAGGAACGGATTCTAAAATTCTTTGTGACATACTTTTGGCATGTTGACAGAATGGACCAGGCCTTGGAAAAGGATATCATGTTTGAATCTATTGAATGACAGAACAGTAGAGGAAGACCCTGAACGAGATGGATTGATACAGTAACTTGGGCGTTAGAGGTAGGTGTTTCAAAGACAGTGTGATGTCCTCAGCGCAAGGCAGGGTTTAGAGATATTGTACATAGTGTGATTTGCTCAGGATCAGGCAGAGTTTAGAGGTTAGAGTTATTGTACATAGAGTCACTAAGAACTCACAGTTTACATAAAGGCACATAACGACAATAACAATAGCTATACTGACATTTGTTCTTTTTATCCATAAATATATTTAATTTAAAAAGTCAGCTGTTTCATTCTGGAAAAAAATAATTTCTGGGAACTATATTCCTCTGATATATAAAGTAATATCAACTTTGTTTCTTAAAGTTTACAGGATTATATTGTTGCTATGTACTATTGAGCTGAAAGTGACATATATCTGACCCTCTAGTGGGCTTCTATTACAAGCCATCAAGAAGCCCGTGACCCGTAGTGACCCTATGTACAACAGCTCTGAAGCCTTTCCTATCACAGCCTGGCTCATTGACTCTGACATACCTACTCACATTGTCCCAGTTACTATATCCTTCTCATCTGGGCTCGTCCTCTCCTGGGCTTTCCCTCTACCCTTCTGAGAATGATGTCCTTCTCGTAGGACCAGCCTCTCCTGGCCACGAGTCCAATGTATGTTAGATAGAGCTTCAAAATTCTAGTTTCCAAGGAGAAAGTTGATTTTACTCCATCCAAGACAGACCTATTTATTTTCTTGGCAGTCCATGGCATGTTCAAGACTCTTCTCCAGCACCACAACTGAAAGGCATCAATTCTTCTTCTGTCATCCTTAGTCATTGTCTAACTCTCTGATGCATAGCAAGTAATTGTAAAGACTATGGCCTAGATTGGGCACAGTTTAGTCTCTAGACTGACATCAGTGCTTCTCAGTGCTCTGGAAAGGTCCCTGACAACAGATTTTCACAGTGCAACTCATCCTTTGATTTCATGGCTGCTGGTGCCATGAGTCTTGATTGTAGAGCTGACCAAGCTGTAACTGTTAACAATGTTAATCTCTTCTCCATCTATCATGGTGCCACCAAATGACCCAGTGGTGAGAATCTTTGTTTCCCTGATGTTGAGCTTAAATCTATATTGAGGTTTACAGTCCCTGACCTTCTGCAGCCAGTGCTTCAGGTCCTCCTGAGTTTCAACAAGCAAGGTTGTGTCATTTGCATAAAACAGGTTGTTGATGCATCTTCCTCCAACCCTGATGCCACATTCCTCCTCATAAAGACCAGCCTCTCAAATTATCTGTTATTTTATAGACTAGAAATGTATGGAAACAAGCCCAAGTAAATGGTAGAGAAGGAAACTACCTATTTTCTCTCACCAGAGAAATTGGTGGATTTGAACAGCCAGACTTTGTGCTTGCAGTGAACCCTGAGGATGTAGTTCTTCCTTCAACATCCTGACATAGAGTTATATCTCTTCTGATTAATGCAAATTTAATTTTAACTATAAATATGGATAAAATATATGCTTAGTGAACATTTATTTCAAAAGCAAAATCTGTCATAATACATTTTTTATTCTTATCTTTCTTGATAATTTTTAGCTAAAATTTTGTAGGCATACTGCATTTTCACATTTGGTAAACAATAAAAAAGCTTAAATAAACTTTTCTTCAATTGAAACCTGTGGTAATCTCTGTTTTTGTAATATACCAGTTTTGTTGTTACGTGTTGTTAAGTGAAAATCGATTCATAGCTGACCCTCCAGTGGATTTTCAGATTCAGCAAATCAGAGGCAATGGATTTTGCGGAGGAGAATGCTCATAATTCTCCCGACGTGTAGCAGTGTATTTGAACTGCTTGCCTTTAACTGTGAGCAAATTAACTCCTTAATACGAGGCCACCAGAGTTCCTAAAGATTATTTACTTTGGAAATAGATCAGTTTGAAAATTAGGTCAATTAATATTTGATTGAGGCTACCAGGCAAATGCAAGTATTTTTCTTAAATAGCTTCCCATTTCTGTGGAGACATGTTATGAAAATACCAGTATGTGATGAGAAAGACTTACTTATTTACTTATGGACAAACCCATTATGCTATCAAAACTTGTCTGTGCTCCAAAGATCTCATTCATCAAAGACTTCTGTGACATTTCAGGGGTGATTTTTATGTAATTCAATTCGAAATTCCATGTAATATACCCCTTCAAAATTAATTACATAAGATTATTATTCATCATTGTTGATTACTCTCTATGATAGCAAGCAATATATATAAAACAGTTATGCGAGAAAAGGAAAGCTAGTTCAATGTATGATTATATATAACTAGAGGTGGTTGTTGTTGTTGTTGTTGTTGTTGTTGTGTGTCTTCAAGTCGCTTGTGGTTATAAGTGACCCTATGTACAACAGGTTTAAACCCTGCTGTACTCTGTGCCAATCGCACTGCCTCAGACACACCCATCCCGATTACCCCAGTCGTTGAACCAATCCACCTCATAGAGGTCCTTCCACTCCTGCGCTGTCCCTCTATCCTACCAAGCATGATGTCCCTCTCCAAAGACCTGTCCTTCCTTACAGCCTGACAAAAGTATGTCAGACGAAGCCCCAGAATCCTTGCCTCCAAGGAGCAAACCGGTTTAACCCTCTCCAGGATGAAACTGTTTGTTTTCTTGGCAGTCCACGGTACATTCAATACTCTCCTCTAGCACCACTGCTTAAAGGCATCAATTCTCCTTATATCCTTCCTAGTAATCGTCCAAGTCTCTGATGCTTAACAAGTGATTGCAAAGACCATAGCCTGTATCAGACACACCTTAGTCTCCAGAGTGACACCATTGCTCTTCAGTACCCTAGAGAGGTCCCTAACAGCTGACCTTCCAATCGCAATATGTTTTTTTATTTCCTGGCTACTGGTGCCAAGAGTGTTGACCATGGAGCCAAGCAGACTAAAGTTGTTAACAATCTCAATCTCTTCACCATCCATCCTGATGCTGCCAAGTGGTGAGAATCTTTGTCTTCTTGACATTGAGCCTCAATCCACAGAAGGCTGCAGTCCTTGCCCCTCTGCAGCAAGCATTTCAGGTCCTCCTCAGTTTCAGCAAGCAGGGTTGTGTCATCTGCATAACACAGATCTTCCACCAATCCTCATGCCACACTTCTCCTCATGAAGCCCAGCCTCTTGGATAATCTGTTCTGCATACAGGTTAAAAAGGTATGGAGTTAGGACACATCCCTGGCGTACACCATTCCCAATTTTGAACCATGCAGTGTTTCCCTGCTCTGTTCTAACGACTGCCTCTTGGTCCAAGCATAGGTTTCACATTAGAACAATCAAGTGTTCTGGGATTCCCATTCTTCTCAGAGTCAGCTACAGTTTGTTATCATCCACAGTCAAATGCCTAATTTTCTGTTCTTTTATGCCATTGTGTGAACTTTTAAAATCTAACAAAAGACAGATGTTACTTTTCCATGTTATTAATATTACTCAGATTTTACTAAAGTCAATCCTAGTGAAGATTTTCATAATATCAAATAATTCTGAGTTATAGTTCATAGAATAGAGTAGAACTATCCCTTAAGGATTTCAAAGAATCTCACATATTTGGGACACGATATGAGAAAGTAATAGTCCCTGGAGAAAGACATGCTTGATAAATTACAGTGTTACCAAAAACGAGGAAGAACTTAAAAAAGATCAAATGACACAGGGGCTGCAATTAGGAACTTGAGCTCATATTGTAACCTTGTTAGGATGCTGTAGAATCAGGTGGTATTTTCTTCTATAGTACCAGCCTATTGTTTTTATTCACAGGTCGTGTTAAGTAAACTATGTCTCAAAGTGACTCTATAAACAACAGATTGGAAACTTCCCTTTTCCTGTACCATTTTCTGGGTCTCTCTTATGCTTGAGCTCATTGTTGTAGTCTCTGTATCAATCCATTTTATTGAGGATTTTCCTCTCTTTCACACTGACCCTTCCACCTTTATTAGCATGATATTACTCTCTAAGGAATGGTTCCTTCTGAAAATATGCCCAATAACGAAGACAAAATTTCAACATCTTTGTCTCTTCAAGAAAGATTTGTTTATTCTTTTGTACAAGGATCATTGTAAATTGAAGTCAACAAGAACAACAGGCTTTATAGAAGTCAACTACTTCATCTCTTCTATCTTTTTTCCCACTGAGCAACTGATGGGTTTTATAGTTGATCTTTCCATTAGCAGCTGAGCTTAACCATTGTGTCCTGAGGGCTGCTTCCTTTCATAAGAAATGAAGGAGCTTTTCTTTTGCTTTTCAAGGAGAGGAGCAAATGGGGGGAGGCGGCGGGGAGAAAAGTGCAACAATGAATGAATGGAATTCCAAAATCTCTGTAGATGTTCATTGAAATGAAAAATAAATAAATTAATTAAAAAAAAGAAACCATTGCTGCTAATTTGATGCCAGCTCATAGTTACCTTTCATCATGTTTCCAAGGCTATGTTAACAGGAACTTTCTTCTAAGGAGTGGCTAGTGGGATTAAGAAACAAAACTCACTAAGCATTCCAAGGGATAACAGAGTATCCCACCAGGGATCTTTTCATCTCATATAATAAACTAAATTTTTTTGTGATTTTGAAATCAATAAGGCATGATTTTTGCTTTAATAATGGAGAACTAAAAGTGACCAAAAATAGTTTGAACAGTTTTACATAAAACCGTAAGTTTTAATTAGGAAGTAGTCAAGGATAAATATTTTAAGAAACAGATTTAATCCAAAATAAATATTTTATAACTCTATCAATAAATAAATTTATTTCTCCTGACAATTGGAAAACCTTAAGTGAAGATATTGAAAAAGAAATTGACATTTAGAATTAAAATATCCAAGAACAATAGGAAGACATACCCACTGCACTATCATATTTGAATACACAGCATTTCCTTCATTCATTTTTCTGACAGGCTGCATCAGTCATTGGAAAAAAATTATGAAGATAAAGAAAACAAAATTCAACTTATTGTCATTAGGTAAGAAAATATTCAAAGAGGACTCGCCAAATAATTTTCAGAGACTATAAATCACACTGGAACATATTTCCCCTTTTACCACCACAAAGAGACTGGTGGACAAATTACCAGAGAAGTTCTGAGTTTGAGTGAAAAGGACAATAACATATGGACTACATCACCCGAATTCTCTGGAGATGAAAGAGACAGACTTTTTTCATGATTTCACAGAGATCTGTGGTAGAGGTAAATATACTATTGTAATACTGTACTTTTAGGGTCCCATTGAATCATCTACAATTCATAGCCACCTAGTGAAACACAGATTAGATACTTGACCTATCCCGCACCATCCGCAAGATCTCCAACATCCTCGAGTCCATTGTTACATTTATTAAGTCATTTTATCTCATGGAAGGTCATCATCTCTTGTGCAGACCCTCTACCATTCCCAGAACAATATCTTCTGACAAGATCCAGCCACCCTTGACAACATGCCCAAATCCCCGCCTGTAGGAAGAATACTAGTTGCACTTCATCCAAGACAGATATTTGCTCTTTAGGCATTCCATGGGATATTTAGTACTAATTGTCAATACCTTAAGCCAAAGGCATAAAACATCTTTTGTCATCCTTATTCACTGTCTGATTTTTGGATGCATAAAAATAGTTGAAAAGACCTTTGTTAATATCAGGTGCAAGTTAGTCTATAACTGTCATCACTGTTTTATAATACTTCAGAGAGGTCCTTGACAGAAAATTTTCCCAAATGTAATAATACATCTTTCTATTTGACTGCTCTTTATTCTCTATACAAAGGCATTTGCCTGTGTGGATCATAACAAATTATGATTAATATTCAGAAAAATGGAAATCCCAAGACTTTTAATGTGCTCATATGACACCCATATCTATTCCTAGACCAAGAAGATATTGTGCGAACAGATCAAGGGAACACTGTATAGTTTAAAATTAAGAAGATTGTATCAGGATCACATCCTTTCTTCACACTTGTTTAATAATCTGCATGCTGAGCAAATTATTAGAGAAGCTGGACTCTATGAAGAAAAACATCAGGAGTGGAGGTATACTTATCAATAACCAGTATTATGCAGATAATACAACCTTGCTTGCTGAAGGTGAGGAGGACTTGAAGTGCTTGTTGCAGAAGATAAAATAATACAGCCTCCAATATAAATTGTGTTTCAATTCCAAGAAAACAAAAGTTCTCACCATTGGACCAACAGACAACATTGTGATGGAAAGAGAAAGGATTGAAACTGTCAATGATTTCATCTTGCTTAGACCTACAATCAATATACTCGGTACTATAGGTCAGGAGATCAGAAGATGTAGTACATTAAGGGAATCTGTAGTCAAAGATCTCTCCAAATTATTGAGGAGCAATGATGTCATTATGTGTTAATGCATGTTTGGTTCCAGTGATGGTGTTTTCTGTCACTTGCAATGCATCTGAGAGCTGGACAATGATGAAAAATGACAGAAGAAGATTTGATGCGTTTGAATGGTACTGTTGGAGAAGAGTTCTGAAGATCCCATGGACTGTAAAAAAAAGAAAAAAGAAAAAAAAAAGGTATGTCTTGGAGAAGGTGCAGCCAGAATGCACCTTGGAGGCAAGGATGATAGTGCTTCATCTCATAGTTTTGCTTGTTCCTAGGAGGGACTGTTTCTTGAAGAGGGACATCATGCTTAAGAATGTAGAGGGGCAACAACAACAGCAACAAAATGGAAGACCCTTGACAAGGAGAGTTGACACCATGACTGGGGCAAGGGAGTTGAGTATGTCACAGTTTGTGAGGATGGCACAAGATAGGATAATGTTCAGATCTGTAGTTCATAGGGCTGCTATGAGTTGTGCTCTGCTTGATGGTACCTAACAACACTGTGGATTGAAAGAATTCTAGGGTCTCAGAGGTAGGGAATTGTATTGCAAACACAAAGGTACACAGTTTGAATTTTCCAGCTTCTTCACATAAAAAAAGATGGTTAATCATCTCTTGTGTGATTTACTGCCGTTGAAAATCCACTGGATAGTCAGCTATGAACTGATTCCTACTTGACAGTACACCACCACAACAAGCATTGATTGATTATGGAGCCAAATAAAGCAAAACCATTGACAATATCAGTCTTTCCCCATGTATCATGACGTTGCTTATTCATCCAACTGTGAAGATGTTTGTTTTCTTCATGTTGAGATATAATCCATATTGAAGGGTATAGTTATTTATCTCTTTTTTTAGGTATTTTTCTTTCTGTAGCAATGTATGTCATCTGTATAACACTGGCTGTTTATAAGTCTTCCTCCAATACTGGTACCATATTATTCTTCATAAAGTCTACCTTCTCTAATGACTTCGCAGCCTTCCGTTTGAACAGAAATGGAGAAAGAACGCAACTCTGAAATACACCATTTGTGACTTTAAACCATAAATTTTCTCTGATTCTGTTCCAACAATAATTTCTAAGTCTGTGTAGTGGTTTCTAAAGAGCACGATTAAGTATTCTAGGATTTTCATTCTTCTCAACGGTATTCATAATTAGTTATGATCTTCTAGTAAAATATCTTAGTATAGTCTACAAAACACAGGTAAACATCTTTCTGGTGGTCTCTGCTTTCAGTCAAGGACCATCTACCATTAGCAATGATATCCCTCATACTACAGTCTCTCTTAAATGTATCTTGAAATTCTGGAGTCCCTGTTGATGTACTATTCTACTAATTTTTATTAATCTTCAGAAATATTTCACCTTCATATGATAATAATTCTAGTACTTGATAATATGTGCATTTTGTTGGGTCACCTATTTTTGGACTGAGAGCAAATATGGATCTTTCAGTTGCTTGGCTAGGAAGATGTATTCCACATTTTTTAGTAAAGGCTTGTGACTACATTCAGGGCTGCATCTGTTTATTAAAACATCTCAACTGGTGTTTCACCAATTCCTGGGGCCCTATGTTTTAGCAATATCTTCAGCACAGCTCAAACTTTATTCTTTGTTACAATTGACTCTTGTTCATATTCAGCTTCCTGAAATGGGTCAGAGTCAACCAATTATTTTTGGCACAGTGACTCCATGTATTTCTTTCATCTTCATTTGATACTTGCTGCATCATTCAATAGTTTGTCCAAAACCCTCTTAGTATTACAACTTGAGGTTTGAATTTATTCTTTAGTTTTGTTAGCTTGAGAAATGCTGGATATTTTGTTCCCCTTTGGATTTCTTATTCAGCTCTTTGCACATTTAATTATAAATTTTGATTTGTGTTCTAGAGCTTCCCTTTGAAATCTTCAGTGCAGCTCTTTTCAGTGGTCCCCACCACCCCTTCATTTTGGCTTTGAGGCCTCATGGAAGAAAGATGGGCAATTTCTTCCTGCAATTAACGGCCTCTGCAAACCCCTGGAGAGGGTCAGTTATGGGTTGGTTCTGAGTCTACGGTATACAACAACAACACAGCAGCAAACCAGTCACTCCCATACAACAATCTGATAGACAAGTGTTGTAAGTGCAAAAGCAAATCACAAAACAAACGAGCAGACAAGAAACCGAAAAGTTATGGAAAAAACGCAAAACAAAACCAAAACAAATCAAACAAGCAAAATGCCAGTCTAGACTGGGACAGTATCTATGATAGCCCAGCAGAAAATTAGAGTTGGGAAGTCCATTCAGGTCACATGCTCAGCTTTTCTGAGTGGTGACTCAGACTCTGAGATGAAAGTCAGATCATGGGTAACACCCCTTCTGATGTCTTCAGCAGTTTAGGAGATGGGTGCAGGCAAGTTACCGAGTGGTAGGGAGCTAGTTTAACATATGGTCACTGTATACTTGAACTGCCAAAGAATGACACAGACTGAAATGGGTGCACTGCCACAAATGTGGCTGTGAAGTATGTCAGTTAAGGCTGTCTAGTCAGAAAAGAGGGCCCAGCTGGAGGTGGTGCCACCACTGATCCGAGTGCTAACTGAAGGCTAACTGTGGCACAGTCTTCAGGTTCCTGGATGAATGCTCTGAAAGTTTCAGGTTCCAGATAAGGAAAGACATGGATGGGCATGGTTTCAGGTAGACCTAGCCCTACAGAGGCGTGGACAACATCAGTGAGTGATGACAAGGAGTGAGATTACATGTTTTCAGTTGTCAGCTGACTGCTTTTGTGGATGCCATCACAACTGCAGCAACTTTGCTGGGTTCTCACACCATGTAGATATTCATTTACCTGAAATTAATTTGCCCATATTCCTGCCTGGGGAGTGCTGTTGGATTTGACTTGCCAGAGAGGCTTGATCGTCGTGTTAACTATCAACTAAGCCACCAGAATTCCCTAAGTAGTTGAACTAAGTTAAAAAAAAAATCAAATAAAAGAGTAAACATGGCAAAGGTGGAAGAGTTTAGCATTCCAAAACTATAGCAAGGAATGATGTAAGTAATTTAACATGCCAAAATATTCAGAGCTTGATATTCATGAGAAGTCAGACTAAGGGTAATTAAAAGTCATTAACAATTTTAAACTAGAGGACAATATTAAACTATAAATATTTTGGTTAGGTAACTCTCCCTTAAAAGAATTCTGGAGAATCTATTAATGTGTTTAAAGAAAAATGTTACATATTAGAAATTTCAGTACTCTATGTGACACCTGAAGATAATTTGAAAATTCAGAAGTAAATTAATATATAAATTTAACAAAATTTGATTATTAATTAGAAGGAAATGATGAACAGGGAAGACACTTGTTTTAGCCTTCAATGTTACAAGTCGTTGTTGTTGTTGTTATGTGCCGTCGAATCACCTGCTACTCATAGCAATCCTATGTACAACAGCCCTACACCTTTTTCTATCCTGTGCTGATCTCACCATCTCCGACACACCTATCCCCATTACCACAGGCACTGAATCAATCCATCTCACCGAGGATCTTCCTCTCCTGTGTTGTCCCTCCACTCTCCCAAGCATGACCTTATTAAGGAAGAAAATTATAGAAAGAGTGTAATTTTGCATGGAGAAAGATGAAGTTAGTTTAGAATGTGCTTATTGTGAGGAAAAGCATGTCTAAAAGTAGTCGTAGGGATCAATTTGAAGAAATAAATGAAAATTATTAGAAATATAGCTCATGAATTAACACTGTGAGTGTAGTAATGGTATGTGGTATTTAACAATTGATCAAAATGGTACATGATAAAACAGTTTTCAAATCTGTTGTTCACAGGATCACTGAGTCATACTTGACTCAATAGTTTCTGACAGCAAGAATAACAACAGTAATAAATCAAGTGGAAGGATGCATAGCCTTTTAATATATTTTTTGTTGTTAGGTACCATCTAGTACGCCCAGCCTCATGTTGTTGTTGTTGTTATGTGCCGTCGAGTCGCTTGCAATTCATAGCTACCCTATGTACAACAGGCCTAAACTCTGCTCTGTCCTGAGCCAATCGCACTATCTCTGACACTCCCATCCCAATTATCCCAGTCACTGAATCAATCCACCTCATAGAGGGCCTTCCCCTCCTGCACTGTCCCTCCACCCTCCCAAGAATGATGTCCTTCTCCAAAGACCGGTCTCTCCTCACAATATGTCCAAAGTATGTTAGATGGAGCCCCAGAATCCTTGCCTCCAAGGAGCCACCCGGTTTAACCCTTTCCAGGACAAATCTGTTTGTTTTCCTAACAGGCCATGGTATTCTCAATACTCTTCTCTAGCACCACAGCTCAAAGGCATCAATTTTCCTTCTATCCTCCTTGGTCATTGTCCAACTCCCTGATGCATAACAAGTGATTGCAAAGACCATGGTCTGTATCAGATGCACCTTAGTCTCCAGAGAGACACCATTGCTCTTCAGTACTTTGGAGAGGTCCCTAACAGCAGACTTTCCAATGGCAATGTGCCTTTTAATTTCCTGGCTGCTGGTGCCACATATCAACCCTATATTGATGAGAATTAAATAGTTTCTGACACTGTACCATCTGTGAAATCTCCTTGCTCCTTAATAAGCACAGTGCTGCAGTCATTGCCAATCCTTCTTGTTTAGAGTTTTCCTATCCTTATCTGACAACCCATCTTTCCAAGTATGTTATCTCCTTCCAAGGCCTTTCCCTTCTTAATAAAATGACCAAAATGTGTAAGATAAAGTCTCACCATCCTTGCCTCTAGTAACTATTGCAACTGCACTTCCTCTAAGACAGATTTTATCATTCTTTTCATAGTCCAAGGTATTTCTGATATTCTTTTCCAACACTACCAAAGGCACTAAGATTTTTTTAGTCTTCCATATTCATTATCCACCTTTCACATCTATATGAAACAGTTGAAAATAGTTTGGGTCAGGTGTACCTTGTTTTTTTAAATGACATCCTTCCTCTTTAACATTCTAATGAGAACTTTGAGAACAGAATTTTCCAAAGCAATATGTCTTTGAATTATTGACTACCAATTCTGTTGATACTGACTGCAGATCCAAGAAGAAATATCTTCTATCAATTTATTATAATGCTTATTGTCTAGTTATGGAGATTTTTGTTTTCTTTAAGCTGAATTATGACGTATTTGGCTAAACAAAGAACATCATGCCCAGACCAGCACAGGGCAGAGTGTGGAAACAACATTATTGTGTAGTTTGAATTGACTCATAGCTGATCCTTTAGAAGGTTTATGAGAAGCTGCAAAATTTCATGAAAAGAGATTGCTCATCTTCCTCCTGAAGAGCTTCTGTTGGATTCTAACCACCAGAGATGTACAACCCTTTGGGTTAGCAGTGCAATTATCTTAGGACTACCTCTCAAGAGCTCCCTGATACACCACAGAGTGAACAAAAAATGAAGGATCCTTAAATGAAATGGATTGACACAGCAGTGATTTCAAATATGCCAAAGAACACAAATTTGGCATAAGAATGAACAATATTCTAATATCTTTTTTTATATTTAGAGTGCTATGGAGGAAATTTGACATTATCTATCAAATTTCCAGGGGAGAAAGGCTCTTCCGGGTTTACCTGAGCTCCTATGCATCCAATTGTATTCCTACTTTCTCCTCCAGGATTAATTATTCCCTCTCATGTATGATCAAGAGGCAATAGTGATGAAGAAGGAAGTTCAAGCTGTTCTGCAGGATTTGGAAAACATAAAGATCCATGAATTGATGGAATACTAATTGACATATTTCAACAAACAGATGCTGCCTTAGATTAACTCACCAGATGTATCAATAAAGCTGGCAGACAACTACCTGGCCAACTGACTGTAGGAGATCCATATTTCTTTCCATTCCAAACAAAGATGACCCAACAGAGTGCAGAAATTATAGGACAGCATCACCAATATGACATGCAAGCAAAATTCTGCTGAAGATTACTTAAAACCAACTGAAACGGTACATTAACAGAGAACCAACAGAAATTCAATATGGGTTTAGTGGACGAGATGGATTGATACAGTAACTGGGGCAACGGCAGTAGGTGTGAGTGAGACTGGCTCAGGATAGGACAGGCTTCATAACTATATAGAGTTGCTGTGAGTGACAAGGAACTGGACAATGCATAAAGCAATTGCTGTTGTCCCTTGCCAATGTTATTGTCTATGACACACCTATCCCCATTACCGTAGTTACTGAATCAATCCATCTCATTGAGTGTCTTCCTCTCCTGCAATGTCCCTCCACACTTCCAAGCATGCCGTCTTTCTCCAAGGACTGATCCTGACTTGCATCATGTCCAAAGTATGTCAGACAAAGCTTCAGAATCCTTGCCTCCAAGGAGGAGCCTGGTTTCACCCTCTCTCGTATGAACCTGTTTGTTTTCCTAGCAGTCCATGGTATATTCAATAGTCTTTGCAAGCACCACAGCTCAAAGACATCCATTTGCCTTTTAACATTCTAATCATTGTCCAGCTTTCTGATGCATAGCAAATAATTACAAAGACCATGGCCCATATTAGGCATATCTTAGTTTCCAGACTGACATTGCTTATCTTCAGTACTTTGAAGTCTCTGACAGCAGACTTTCCCAATGCAATCAATTCATCTTTTAAATTCCTGGCTGTAGAGCCAAGCAAGCTGAAGCTATTAACAATCTCAATCTTATCACCATCTATAATGATGCTGACAATTGGCCTAGTGTTGAGAATCTTTTTTGATGTTGAGCTTCAATCCATATTGAAGGCTGCAGTCTTTACCTTCTGCTGCAAGTGCTTCAGGTACTCCTCAATTTCAGCAAGCAGTGTTGTGGCCTCTGCCTAGCACAGATTGTTGATGAGTCTACATCCAATCCCGATGCCACATTTCTCCTCATAGAGTCCAGCCTCCCATATAATCTGTTCTGCACATACATTGAAAAGATGTGGAGATAGGAACCATCCTTGGTGCACACCCTTCCCAATTTTGGACCATGCAGTGTTTCCTTGCTCTGTTCTGACGACTGTCTCTTTGTCCAAGTATAGGTCTTGCATAAGCACAATCAATTATTCTATGATTTCCATTCTTCTCATAGCCAGTCACAATAACATATTAAAAATATTCCTACTCTTACTCATATTTTACTCTTCATTGATAAAATTTTTAATCACTTCCACTTTAAAACAAAACTATTTATACTTTTAACCAAACAGGGTAGCTCTGGTAGCCAGCCTAGTGGTACAAAGCTGCTCTGCAATCTCAACAGCGTGTGGCTTAAATCCACCAGGTGCATCACAGGAAAAGAATAGACAATCTCCTCTTGTGAGATGTGTTGTTGTTGATTGCTGTCGAGTCATAGTGCCTCTGAAAACTCACTGACTATTATGTATGAATCAATTCTGACTTGTGGGCACACAACATTTGAAAGCAAAATAAGAAACAATAGCAATAAGACTTCTCTGCAAAACCACATCATCCTCATTAACCTGTAGGCAAGGAATTACTGAAGTTATGAATATTCCATCTTTCAGTGCATGTACAACATTTAAAACTAAAAAAACTTAAGAGTTGGTACTGTTTATATATACATAATATTACATCAAGATATCAATTGTTAATCATAGGTAGTTGATATATAAAGATATTAATTTTAAAATAGTAGTCTTGGTGATGAAACAGTTGAAATATTTTGCTATTAATCAAAAAGTGAATGGTTCAAATGTATCAGAAGTTCAACAAGTAAAAGACAAGGGAGTCTGCTTCCACAAAATTTGCAGTTGTGGAAATACTATGGAGTAATTCTACTTTCTTGTATAGGGTTTATTTCAGTTGGACTTGACTCAAAGATAATGAGTATAATTTTATTACTTGCCTAGAATAATAAACATGTAATAACTATAATTGTGTTTATTATAATCATGATGATTATTTTAAATCAGAGTTCATAGTATATTTAAAATAAGCAAAACTATTTTTTGTTAACTTGAAAAAGTTGGGATGATGTTTTGTTATTAGGTGCTATTTTTATCTCATTTATAATGCTGATACATTTTATTATAATTAGGGATGAATTTCAGGAATATTTAAAGACAAAATACAATAAAACTTTACATATAATTTTACAGAGACCATTTAATTTTGTTAATAATACTTTTAAAGAAAATTAAAATGGCATGTTTATAAAATTAAGAGCTATTAAAAATTTCACTCACAGACATCAAGTTGGTTTCAACAGAGCTCCTTATTAAACATCTAGTCAACTTCAAATGATAGAGGAAAGACACTAAAAGTGTATTTATTGCTATTCTTATTAACATGTCTCACCATTTAAAACCAACAGCTTGTATAAATTTCATTAATGTAGACAGAGGAATCTTGATCATAACAAGAAATGTGCTCAGCAATAAATATTCTTAGAGGAATGAAGATAAAATGTTTTAAAAGAAATCTAAATAAATGAGAACTAAATCTATGCATTTTTCCATTGATTACTAAAATGCCATTAAACTTAATCTTAATCTTTAACATTTAAAATTTTATAGCATTAAGGTTCCCATCAATGCAAAATTTAAAACACGTTAACAGCACAAAAGTAACAAGCTTCTGAAATGGATAAGATTATTTTTAGATCCTGAAATTAAATTTATTTTTTACTTATTACTTTGTGATCTTTAATGTACCTGGTTTAAAGATGAAACAAATTAATTATTTTATGAGTAAAAACAATTTTTACATAGCAACCTAGCTACTAATATTTGTATAGACTGCAAAAGATAAATGTTAGTAGAGATTTAAATATTTTATTAAATATAAAATCAATTTTAAAATAATGTATCAAACACTGTAAAAGAACATCTGGGAAAAATATCTCCTACTGTTTCAGTAATAGGCATATCTGGTTGATTAGCTGCAAGGAGTTGCACAGCTAACCCAAAGGCACACGTTTTTAATCAACCAGGTGCTCCATGATAGAACGATGGTCAATCTCCACCCACATGATTTACTGCTGTTAAAAACCTGCTAAAATGTCACCTACAGGTCAGTTCTTGAGAGTGTACAACAGCAACAAGAACATGTCAATAATTGTAGCATTTGTAAAAAAATAAAATTGTAGAACTTCGATAAATTCATTATGCAAGGTAATTATTAATTATTCAGACTGTTGGCATTAATTTCCTTCCTTCCTTGTTTAAATTAATTCTTTTATATGATTAGTACTGTCACTCTCCATATGTTGTTATTATGTGCCATCATGTCACCTGTGACTTAAAGACACCATATGTACAATAGCGCTTAAACCTGCCCTGTCCCGAGCCAGTCTCACTGACTCCGACACACTTACCCCCATTGCCTCGTCTTTGTATCAATCCATCTCATTCAGGATCTTCCTCTCCTGCTCTCCACCCTTCCATGCATGATGTCCTTCTCCAAGGATCGGTCCTTCCTGGCCACATGACCAAATTATGTAAGATGGAGAATCAAAATCCTAGCCTCCAAGGAGAAACTTGGTTTTACTTTCAAAAAGACAGAGCTATTTGTTTTCTTGGCGGTACATGGTATGCTCAAGACTCTTTTCTAGCACCACAATTCAAAGGCATCAATTCTTCTTTTACCCTCCTTAGTCATTATCCAGCTTGTTGAAACATAGCAAGTAATTGCAAAGACCATGGACTGGGTCAGGTGCACCTTAGCCTCTAAACTGACATCATTGCTTCTCAGTACTCTGGAAAGGTCTCTGAGAGCAAATTTACCAGATTTCAATTTGTCTTTTGATTTCCTGACAGCTGTAGCCAAGAGTGCTGATTTGAGTCGAAAAAGCTGTAACTGTTAACAACCTCAATCTCCTCTCCATCCATCATGGTGCTGCCAGTTGGCACAGTGGTGAGAATTTTTGTCTCCTTTTTTTTTATTTTTGACTTTTTTTAACTTTTAAAATTTTTTTTTAATTTTTGTCTTCTTGATGTTGAGCTTCGATCTATATTGAAGATGACAGTACTTAACTTTCTGAAAGCCTTTAGGTCCATTTCAGTTTTAACAAGTAAGGTTATATCATCTGCATAACTGCATATGAAGTACAGAAAAAACAGCTAATCATATTTATAGATTATTTAAAATGCATTAACAAATTT
This sequence comes from Elephantulus edwardii, assembly GCF_000299155.1. Taxonomy (NCBI): domain Eukaryota; kingdom Metazoa; phylum Chordata; class Mammalia; order Macroscelidea; family Macroscelididae; genus Elephantulus; species Elephantulus edwardii. Next base: position 6,504,052 of record NW_006399894.1, read on the forward strand.
GTGTGACAAACAAATACATAGAAAGTAGTAGGTCAAATTAAAAATTTTTAAGTGTTATTTTCTATCATGAAACAATATTACCTATCTTAGTAAAAGGATAGCCAGAATGTTCCTCAAAAACGAATATGGTGGTAATTTGTCTCAAGTACTTTGGATATAATATCAAGAAAGACTAGTCCCTGGAGTAGGATATCATACTTAGTAAAGCAGAGGTTCTGTGTAAAAGAGAAAGATCCTCAGTGAGGTGTATTGACACAGTGGATACAATAAGCTCAAACAGCAACAACTTTGAAGATGGTATAGGATAATTGCTTCTGTTGTATATTGAGTCACTATTTTGTGGAAGTGGTTAGAAGACATCTAACAACAACGAAACACCTATACTGTAATTTATACAGTAAAAGATCATAAACTTTGCTTACTTCCGTGTTTGTTAGCCCCCATGGGCTCCAGCTACCTCAACTACAGACACGTGGTCTTGTAAATCACCAACAGCTGTGGGACGAGGATATGAGAAAAATTGCTTCCCACACTGGGCAGCAAGACTTGAGAGGAGCAAAACTTGTGGCAGCAAGACGAGGGATACTTGAGCAAGACCCTCATGTGAGCAAGACTCTAGTGGTGGAGAGACTGTGGAATTGCTGTGGTGAAACTATGATGAGGTGTAAGCAGAGAAGCCCTGAGATAAAAGTGTTTGCTGTTCTTGCCTGATGCTTGAAGGATAAGATGACTTGTAGCTGCTCTGAGGCAAACCTTGCTGGATGATTTGGATTTGATGGCTGAACTGAAACCAGAGCCTGGACTAGTTGAGGAATTGTATCTTGGAACTTGGGCTAAAATGTGGACTTGTGTTGGGTGATATTCATTTCCTCTTCCACTCTCCAACGTACTTCCTAATAAGCTCCATTCTCAATATCACAATTGTGATTCAGCAATGAATAAACAAACCTCTTCTTGCTGTTAGTGTGGCTCTGGAGGCACCATGGGGATTTGCTATGGGCTTTTTACATTTTTTCTCATAAAGTCTAGCCTACTAAATGATCTGTTCCACGTATAGTTTTATAAGGTGTGGTAACAGGTTGCATCCCTGACACTGTTCATTCTTGATTTTGAACCATGAAGTGTTTCCTAGCTCCAGCTTGATGACTGCTTCCTGATCCAAGAATAGGTTTTGCATGAGCTCAAGGTTAGCCACCATTTGTTGTGATCTACACAGTCAAATACTCAAATGCCTTTGCACAGTTAATGAAACACTAATACACATTCATCTGATGCTCTTTGCTTTCAGCCAGGATTCATCTGACATTGGTAATAATATCTCTGGTGTTATGGGCTCTTCTAAATCTGACCTGTATTTCTTGTAGTTCTCTGTTCGTTATTACTGTTCTAGTAATTTTTAGATAATCTTCAGCAGGATTTTGCTTGCATGTGATATCAGTGATATTGTAAGGTAATTTCCACACTGTGTCAACTCATCCTATTTTGGAAGAGGAATAAATATGGATCTCTTCCAGTCAATTGGCCAGGTAGTTGTCCTCCAGATCTGTTGGCACAACTTATCGAGCACATTCAAAGCACCATTCATCTGTTGAAATATGTCAATTGATATTCCATCAATTTCTGGGTCTTTGTACTTTTCCAGTTTCTTCAGAGCAACCTGAACTTCCTCCTGCATCCCCATTGCCTCTTGATCATATACTGTTTCATAAAATTCTTCTGTGTCAACCAATTATTTTTCATACCGCAAGTCCATGTATTCTTTATATCTTTTTTTAATGCTTCCTGGATCATCCAAAACTCTGCCCATAGCCTCCTTAAATATTGTAACTTGAGGCTTAAATTTATTCCTCAGATCTTTCAGCTAAAGAAATGCTGAGTGAGTTTGGCTCTTTTGGTTTCCCAACTCCAGCTCTTTGCACATTTCTTTATAATACTTTGTCTTCTCAAATTTACCTTTGAAATCTTCTGTTTAGCTCCTTAACTTCCTGATTCTTTCTCTTTGCTTTGGCTTCTCGGTATTCTAGTGTAATATTCAGTCTCTGCTGACATCCATCTTGGTCTTTTCTTCCTCCTATGTTTTTGCAATAACTTCATGCTTTCTTCACGAATGATATTATTGTTAATATTTGTCTACTTAAAAAAATTGTATTTTAAACTGTCTTACTTATACTTTGTAAACATTGTTTTCACACCAGGTATTTCTTTCCCCTTACCTTTACCCGCCCCTCTCTCCACTGTGCAACTCTATAATTAACCCTCCCTTGGGTCCTCATAGTGATTCTATTTGTCTTTATGTGACTGAGTTGGTTCACCTAGTAATAATTTCTCTAGAACCTCCCATGTTAGGTAGTGATTTACAAAATCATTGCTCCTTGTGTGTTGCATAGTATTCCATTGTGTGAATGTACCATAATTTCTCTATCCATTCTATTGTGGTTGGAAATCTGGGCTTTTTCTATGTTCTTGTGATCGTGAATAACACTGCTAGGAAAACTGGAATACAAGTCTCTGTGCATCAGTTCTCATTTCCTCAGGGTATATTCCAAGAAGTAGAATAGCTGGGTCATACGGAAGTTCTATGTTCAGCCTTTTGAAGAAATGCCAACCTGCTTTCCAAAGTGGTTGTACCGTTTTACAATTTCACCAACAACGTATAAAGTTTCCTATTCTTGATATCCTTCCAAAGCTCATCTGGTCTTCATTCATTAGTATTTAAGTCCTCAAACCTGACCTTGAGGTGATTTTTAAATTCAGGTAGGATAGACTCAAGGTCAAGTTTTTATTAAAATGGATTTGATTTACTTCTTTAGTTTTAGTTTTAACTTGTATGTGAGTAATTAATGGTATGGTACACAAGTAGCACCTGGCCTAGTTTCACAATAAATATTGAGCTTCTCCAGTGATTCTTTCCACAGATGTAGTTGATCTGATTCTTGTGTGTGCACCATCATGTGAAGTCTATTTGTATGGTTGCCATTTGTGTTTCTTATGAAAAGCACTTGCAATGAATACATCCCCAGCCTCTTTTCTGTTAGCAAGTCCATGATCCTTCTTCTCTGTTCCCAACTTTTTTAATTCCAGTCACTGATTATTATTAATACATCTTTGTTCTATCAATTTCTTACTGAAAAAAAGGTAGAAAACATAGAAGTACTCAACTATCAGTTCATTACTGATGAGCTGAAACCTACAACCCCTCCAGAGGGTTTTCAGAGGGTGTTAATCCCATAGAAAGAGATTGTCACTCATTATCTCACAGAGAAGTTGGTACATTTGAGTGAGTTGGTGACTAGATCACCTCAGAGTTATTAATGGATTCGGACAGGTGACATTTCAGCTATTGGTCAACTTGCTAAACACTGTGAAATCATTAAGATTTTTATAGCAGTGTTAGATCACAAACTGAGGACTGAGAAGAGTGGTGCATAGAAGTATAAGCCATAAAACTAAAAAAAAGGCAAATGAAGGATAGAAGAAATAGTAAGCCATTGACAGTTGATTGTTAAGTGCCATCGAGTCAACTATGTCTCATAGTGGCCCTGTGAACAACAAATCAGGACCATACCGTATTCTGAACCATCGTCACGATCTCTATTGTGTTCAAACCCATAGCTTAAAGTCACTGTGACAATCCATCTCGAGGGTCTTCTTTGCTTTCACTGATTCTCAACTTTTCCCAGCATGATTTTTTTTTCTAGGGACTTGTTTCTCTTGACATCATAGAGATGTTACTTATATTTTCTCAGACCAATCAAAATTGACCGTTAGATTATCTTTATTATTTTCTCCTGACTTGAATGACATGAATTGATACAATAACTAGTGTAATTGGGGTAGGATGTCAGAGACAGTGAGATTGGCTCAGGATAGAGCATGGTTCAGAGTGATTTTGCATAGGGTCATTATAAGTCACAGGCAACAAGACAGCATATAGCAACAACAATAACATGACAATATTTTAAAGTTTTACTCTACATTTTAAAAAAGATATATGTGTATTTTTGAGGTGATATACTCAAGGTCATATTTTGGTTCCGGTGGATTTAATTTTCTTTAGCTTCATCTTGACTTGCATATGAGTAGTTGGTGGTTGTCTGTTCCACAATTAGCACCTGGCCTAGCATTCACAGCTGATATTGAGCTTCTACAGCAGTTCTTTCCACAGATGTAATCAAGCTGATTCTTATGCATAGCATCAGGTGAAATACATGGGTATAACTGTGTTGATTTTCCATATAAAACATATTTGCAATGAATGAGTCATTGATTGTGCAAAATTCAATCACTTTTTCTCCAGCTTCATTTCTGTCACAGATTCTATGTTTTCCAACTACTACTGATCCTTCTTCTCTGTTTCCAACTTTTGCATTCCAGTCATCCATCCACTGGTTATGCAAAGGCATTTGACTGTTGATCACAACAAACTGTGGCTGACTCTGAGAAGAATAGGAATCCCAGAATACATGATTGTGCTAATGTGAAACCTATACCTGGACCAAGAGGCAGTCATCAGAACAGAGCAAGGAAACACTGCATGGTTCAAAATTGGTAAAGATGTACGACAGGGATTTGTCCTATCTGCATATCTTTTCAACCTCTTTGCAGAACAGATTATCTGAGAGGTTGAGCTGCATGAGGAGAAGTGTGGCAACAGGATTGGTGGAAGATTCATCAACAATCTGCATTATGCAGATGACACAACCCTGCTTGCTGAAACTGAGAAGGACCCGAAGCGCTTGCTGCAGAGGGGTCAAGGACTGTAGCCTTCAATATGGATTGAGACTCAATATCAACAATTCAAAGATTCTCACAACTGGGCCAATTGGCAGCATCAGGATGGGTGGTGAAGAGATTGAGACTGTTAACAGCTTTAGTTTGCTTGGTTCCACAGTCAACACCCAGCATCAGCATCCAGGAAATTAAAAAACTTACTGCGATGGGAAAGTCTGCTGCTAGTGACCTCTCCAAAATGCTGAAGGGCAATGGTGTCAGTCTGGAGACTGAGGTGTGCCTAATACAGGCCATAGTCTTTGTACTCACTTGCTATGTGTCAGAGAGCTGGACAGTGACTAGTGAGGACAGAAGAATTGATGCCTTTGAGCTCTGGTGTTGGAGAAGAGTATTAACTGACTGCTAAGAAAACTAACAGGTTCACCTTAGAGAGGATGAAACGAGGCTGCTCCTTGGAGGCAATGATTCTGAAGCTTCGTCTGACATATTTTGGAAATCTGACAAGGAGGGACCAATCACTGGAGAAGAATGTCATGCTTGGAAGTGTAGAGGGACAGTGCAGGAGAGTAAAACTGTATGAGGTGGATTGATTCAGTGACTGAAGTAATTGGGGTAGATGTTTCAGAAACAGAGCGATTAGCACATGATAGAGAAAAGTTTAGGGCCGTTGTACATAAGGTGACTATGAGTTGCAGGCGATGTGACAGCACATAACCACCACCACCACCACAAGAACATATCTTTGAGGATTAAAGTAAGTCAGCAATACTAAATAAAAATGCAAAATTCCATCTCCAAACCCAAGTAGAAGGAGTAAAACATATAATATAAAATAATCTTTAGAAAAATTAGAAGTTAGCTAAAGCCTGAGAACAATTATCATTAATACTATATATAAGTAAAATCATGCTGAAGATCATTCAAACATCCTGGAAGAATAGATAAACAAAGAACTTATAACATTCAAGCTGGAGACAGGAGAAGCAATGAAACAAAGTTTACTGATGTCAGATTAATTTTAACTGAAAGTAAAGAATATCAAAAAGAGATGTTTACTTGTGTTTAGTTGATGATGCAGAATTATTTGAATGTGTTGATCATAACACATTATGGTTAACATTTATAAGAATGGGATCTCAACACAACCCATTATGCTCAAGTGAAAACAAACATAGACCAAGAAGCGATTGTCAGAACAGAAGAAGAGTTTAACAGGGATTAAAATCACAAAAGGTGTATCAGGGCTATATCCTCTCTCCATTCCTACCTATTCTACCTATATACTGAGCAAATAATGAAAATAATTTGAGCAGTTGGGCTATACAGAAATGGATGTGGCATCAGGATTGGAGGTAGCATAACATACCAATGTTAAGCAGATGACACAACCTTGTTATGATAAGTGAAGACAACTTGAAGAATTTAGAAAACACAGAATCTCTACCATTGGACCAATAGACAACATCATGATAGATAAAGATTTACATTGTAAACAATTTCATTTTATTTTAATCCACAATCCACACTCATGGTAGTAGGACTCAAGAAACCAAAAGATATGTAGTGTTAGGAATATATGTATTCAAATACTTTTTTAAGTGATAAAAAGCAATGTTAAAGATTATGATGTGCCTGATCCAACCATGATATTTGGATAATAAATATGTTGGACAAAAGAATCAATGTCTTTGAACTGTGATGTTGGAGAAGAATACTGAGTATCTTATGAACTATCAAAAGAACAAGCAAATGTGTTGGATGAAGTGCAACCAGAGTGTTCCTTAGAGAGGAAACTTAGTCTCCTGTATGTGGGGCTTTAATCAAGAAGGACTCATCCTTGGAAACAGACACCATAATGAAAATTAGAGAGGTCAGAGAAAGACCTTCAATAAGGTAGACTGACACAGTGACTGTGACAATGGCTTTGAGCATGTAGGAATTCACGAGAATTGTGAAACTAGGACAAGGTTTGATCTGATCTGTTTACAGGGTTACTATGAGTCCTAGTGGATTCAACAATGCCTATGTTCTGAAATCTCAAACCTACAAGTAATAATCGTAACTCGGTATACTCTTCAAAGCATTTGTGTGATGATACTGTTGAATGTCTTTTCTTTGCTTTGTTTTTAACCCGTAGCATTAGTTTCAAACAGAGCTCATTAACTTCTCTTGTGGTATAATCAGTAGGGAGTTGTCCTGTTAATCCTAAAACCAATTCTCCAGTGATTGGATCCACTGAAAGCTACCAAAAGAAAAAAGGGATAATACAGTGAAATGTCTAAAACTCTTATTGAAATTTTACATTACAACTACACTTTTTTCCTAATACTTGTTGGCCTGGCAGCTCAACATTAAACAAAAAATAACATATTCACATGTCCTTTTTATAAATTTATTGTTTCTTTCAACAGACAAAAGAAGGGATTACACTAACTAAAATATTTTTGTGCATATATACTTAATATATACTTATATGTACTTTTGTGCATTTTAGAATATTTGAAATTATTTTAAGATCTCTTATTGTATTTTGTCTTTTTTCCCCCTTAAAAGACTATTTTAATAGTATGGTAGCCTCAGGATTCTCATATTAAACAGAAAATATTGTAGTTTCTCATACAGAATTACGTCCATAAAAAAATAGGTTATAAACTTCATAAAAATGAATAAGCAAATACATATGTTGTTGTTTGTATTAGCATGTATATTGGGACCTTTATAATGATTCTTGAGTTCATATTTTTCTTACTATAGAGATAGATTCCTGGTTTTGTCATTAATTTTGGAATTTTACACATAAGTACCTATATATAACTTGGCTTTTTAACTTTATGGGATGAAAAGGGAAAGTTTTATCTTAAAATAAATAAAAATCAAGACCATTACTCTTCAGTCACTTCAGACTGATAATTATCTTTTAGAGACTTTATAGAAAAGGACAGAACTACTCCAAATGGTTTCCAAGGCAATAAATCTTCATGGGAGCAAACTATTTCATCTTTCTCCAATCGGTGAGTTTGAATCCCTGATTTGGGGCTAAAAGTCAATGACTTCCCCTCTGTGCCACCAGGGTTCCTGTATTAAACAAAGATGTGTTAAATAGATGATGTTCTACATTCATTTTCATTGGTAAATTTAGGAGGAGGAAACAGTATAACTATCATTAAGTTAGGACAGAAATTACAAAGATTAGAAAAGAGAAACAAAGCTAGATATTTATTCTTAATTAAGAGAAGAAAATAATCATTTTTTTACTTTGATACTACAATTTTAGTAATAAAATAATAGCACTATCTTTTAAATAAACTTTTATAATGCCATTATCATTTACATACTTCTTTGATCTCAAAAACTGTGTTTTGATTGTTTTTACTTGATATGTAATGAGCCTATACTGCAACAAATTATACATACACAAAATCACTCTCATTATCATAAATGATGCCATTTTTAAGATAATTTTCTAACATTTTGAGTGTAATTGTCTAAATACAAGTACAAAATAATTACAACTTGCTGAACCCAAGACACTAACCTTATAAGTAGCAATATTAAAATTTTCATTGCTTTAAGCATCATTTCTTAATGCAAGTCTAAGCAGGCCCAAAATTTCTGTTCCTTAAATCACTGTAGAAGGAGCTCTAACGATGTAGTTATTCACATATTTCATTACTAAGCAAAAGGCCCCATGTCTCCACCAGTAACTCAGAAAGATGCCATTTCCTCTTGTTAAGAATTACAGCTTCAAAAATCCATTGTAGTGTTGCTGTGAATCTGAATCAACTCAATGACAGATAATTTCTCAGTCAATAACACCATAAGTAACCTTAGGGGTATAATGGGTTAAAAATTGAACTGTTAATCTAAAATTTGGTATGTAATATCCACTAGTTTCTCCAATGGAGAAAGATGGGGTGGACTGCTCTGAGATATATAATTTTTAAAGCCCAATTAGGTAGTTCTACTCTTTCTTAAGACGAGTACAGCAGCTGGAGTCTACAAAGTCATATTTTCTGCCAGTTTGGGGCTGCTTTAAAGTTTGAGAAGACGAGTGGAGCAGCTGGATTCTACAAAGGTATGTTTTCTTATTTGGCTGAGGCTTGGGTATAGTCTGTTGTTTGCACGTGGGTGGGAGCTTATTGGGTTTGGCCTCATATTTTCAAAAAGGCATTTGGGCCCCAAGGCCTGATTTTTTTAACTGTTTTCAGTCAAACATTCTTCTAAGTAGTATAGCACTGGTCTGTTAATTTGCTGTCAATTTGCTGTACAGAGGGAATTAGTGGTTGCTTTGTGGTAAACACTGTGACACTGATGTGTCAAATGCAATAATGGTTGCCCATGGTGGACAGTGTTTGATGGTGCTCTCAAATTAAAACAAGTTTGGAAGCAAGAGTGGCATCCACTTCTAGAATAGTTTGCTTCTGGAAAGTCTATGAACTTAGAGAAATGATGAAAGTTTGTTTTCAGGACTTTCCTTCATAGGATCATTATGAGTTGTCTATGACTTGACGGCACTTAACAGGAACAACAACTCTTTCCTAAAGGATGGCTTTCACCCAGCATCAATTAGATGGCAATGGGTATTAAACAGTTGCATCTCCTAGCAGACAGTTCAGTAACAATATATAGTCCATACAAATAATTACTTTAAAATTTGAAGGAGAAAAGGGAAAAAATGGCAAATTAAAACTTTCGATTACTGAAGTAAATTTAAGGCTTCAAACAGAAGGGCTGTATATACCAATATGGTTATACTATTTTTAAGACAGTTCTTTCATGTCAGGGACTTTGACTTTTTTAGATCTCATTGTACACTGTACGTCTCTGGGGAAGATGCCAGTGGCAGTGTCAACACACAATCTGTATCACTGTCATCAATAACTCTGCTTGAACCTCTAAAAATAGGATAAGAAGTTTGCCCAGTTTGTATTTATATAACTTTCATTTAAGCAAAGACTAGAGTTTTGTGAAACAACTCCATCTGGAAAGGCATAAATAACTGACACAAATTGAAGACACCAAAGAAAACCACTCTCATGGAATCTATACCAACTCATACCAACCTGTCATTTGACAAGTGCCATGAAGTAAGACCCATAGGGACCTATGAAAAACAGATCTGAACTCTGTCTTATCCTCTGTCATCGTCACACTCCCTGACACATTGGAACTTATTGCGGCAGTCACTATGGCAATCCAGTTGGTCAAGGGTCTTCCTCTCTTTTGCTGACTCTCTGCCTTTCCAAGAATCATGATGTGTGAAGCCTCTTCCTCTTTGCCTCCAAAGAGCACTCTGGTTTCACCCTCTCCAAGACCCAATTTTCTGTTCTTTTGACAGACCATGGGATGTTCAGCAGTACTCTTCTTCAACACCACACTTGAAAAGCATCAATTCTTCTTCGGTTATCCTCATTTTCCAGCTCTCAGATGTATTGCAAGTGATCAGAAAGTCAATAACCTGAATGAGACTCACCTTGGTCCTTAACCCAACATTATTACTCCTCAATAATTAGGGGGGTGGTCCCTAACTACAGACTTTCCCAGTTCAATACATCTACTTATTTCCTGACTGCTGGTACCAAAGGTATTAATTGTGGATCAAAGTAAGATAAAGTTGTTGACAGTTTCAATCTATTCACCATCAATCCACACTGAAGGCCATATTCCTAGATCCACTGCAACAAATGCTTTAAGTCCTCCTCACTTTCAGCTAGCAAGGTTGTGTCCTTTGCATAATGCAGGTAACTCTCCCTCTGATCCTGATGCCACATTTCTCCACACAGAGTCCAGCTTCTTGAATAATTTGCTCAGCATATAGTTTGAATTAATATGGAGAGAGAATACAACCCTAATACATCTATTTCTTCTGTGAAAAATTTGTTGGAAAACCTCAATATCAGTTATGAAAACTAGGCCAGGTACTACTTCTGGAAAAGACCATCAACTACTCTTTTGCAAGTTAAACGAAATGACATCAAACCCAAAGAACCAAAGTTTGACCTTGAGCCTAACCTATCTAAAGTTAAAGATCATCTCAGGAATAGCTTTGAGAACTTGAGGGTAGACTAGATAAGTTGTGGAAGGATGTCAAGAATACCATCTATGAAGAATATAAAAGGTCATTACAAAGACAGAGGAGGAAGGAAAGACAAGATGGATGTCAGTAGAGACTGAATATTGCACTAGAATTCCAAAAAGAAAAAAGAAAAAAAAAAGCAAAGGGAAGAAGTAGCTGAACAGAAGATTTCAACAGAAAGCTAGGGAAGACAAAGAAAAGTATGATAGTGAAATGTGCAAAGAGCTGGAGTTGGAAAATGAAAAGGACAGACACAACATTTCTTAAGTTGACAGAATGGAAGAAAAAAATTAAGTTTTGACTTGCAATATTTATGGATGTTGTGGGCAGAAAGTTTTATGATCCAGAATATAACTAAATGAGATGGCAAGTATACAAAGAATCACTATACCAAAATGAATTGGCTGAAATAGAAAGAAAAATCATGAAACAGCATATGATCATGAGGCTAGGGGGTTGAAAGAGGAAGTTCAAGCTGCTCTGAAGGAACTGGAAAAAAACAAGAGTCCAGGAATTGATGGAATACCAATTGACATATTTCAACAAATCGATGCTGCCCTGGAAGAACTCACCAGGTTGTGCCAAAAAATCTGGAGAACAACAACTTGGCCAATTGACTGGAATTATAACTATTTTTTTTTTAAAGTGATCAACAGAATATGGAAGTTCTTGAAAGCATGATACTGTTGAAGATTATTAAAAGAAAAAAAAATGACTGTAACAGTACATTAACAGAGAACTGCCAGATTTGCAAGTTGGGTTTAGAAGAGGCTGCAGCACTAGAGATATTATAGCCAATTTTAGATGGATCTTAGATGAAAGCAGAGATTACCAGAGGAGTATCTGTGTTTCATTGATTATGCAAAGGCATTTGATTTTGTGGATCACAACAAATTATGGCTTGAAAAGAATGGAAACCGAGAACACTCAATTGTGCTTATGTGTAAGCTATACTTGCTTGGACCAGGAAATAGTCATGAAACAAGAGCAAGAAAACATTGCATGGTTCAACATCAAGAAAGATATATGCCAGGGATGCATTCTATATATCTTTTCAATATATAGATAAGAGACAAAATTGAACCAAGCTTAGTAGGGTATTATGAGGTTGACAAATACAGCCAGAAATGCACAAGCAGAGTAGAAAAGAAAACCTACCAACTTGGGGAGGGGAGAAACCCGAACATTTGGCAATGTTATCTCAGACAAGGGCTTCATAACAAAAGTGTAGACAAAACTATTGGATCTCCACAAGAAAAAAACTGATAATCCAATTACAAAATTGGCAAAAGACATGGAAAGATTTTTCACAAAGAAAGATATTTGGATGACCAACAGATATATTGTAGAGTTTCTTTTTCCACATGCCTTTGAGCATTGTTCCAATGTATATAATTGACCTATGTGAGTGGGCAGGACTATATGAATGGGGTGTGTTGGTTTATTCACTTCGGCTATCTATGGTTCCAAAAGGGAATTCACCAGTCTGAACAATCTACAAGAGGACTGGCTAGTTTTGTCAATAAATCAAAGAGCTCCAGCTACACAGAAGATTTTCACCCATTAGAAGAGAGAATCCTTTCCTCAGTCAGAGAAGAGACTTCCCCCAATCTGATGAAATGTAGGATATGCTTTGAGATGACAACAATAGCTATGACTGAACTGGAGAATTGATATAACTTGAGACTTTAAGAATGAGGAGGATGCTAACATTGGCAAGACTGAGAACTTTGTTGGAAAATTGGGTGGCAGAAGCCAATACTGGCAGGACTGAGAATTTGAGAATATCACACGGCTTGAGGCTGAGGTGCCTGCACGCACATTTTGAGAGTTATCCTGACTACATTGTTATTAATCTTAATTATAACTTTTTGACTCCCCCAATATGATTCTATGTGGTCCATGAGCTATCACATCAGATTTTGAACACTGCTAAGCAGTAAGATTGGTTTTAAAATGAGCAGAAGAAGCATGCTAGTGTGTGGAACATTTCTGACCTCATGGAAATTGGTTTTGTGTTATTGATGCTGTGAACAGAAACAGTTCCTTCCTGTGACTATAGGAAAGGTCAGATATGACACTTCTTAGGTGGCCTTTGCTCTTCTTACACACATGAAGAAATAATCAAAACACTGCCAATGAGAAAGATGCAAATCAGAACCACGAGATTTCACCTCTCCCCAGTGCCAGTGGCAAAATTTAACAGGACAACAAGCAATAAATGTTGGAGAGGGTGTGGAGAGGTGAAAACTCTCATATGTTGTTGGTAGAATTGTACATAGGTGCAACCACTTTGGAAGGCAGTTTAATATTTCCTCAAAAGACTGAATATAGAAATTCCATATGATCCAACTATTCCACTGCTAGAAAAATATGCCCAGAAAATAGAACTGAGACACAGAGAAGTGTACACAAAACTTCACAGCAGTGATATTCACAATCACAAGAACATTTAAACAGCTCAAATTCCCAAACACAGATGAATTAAGAAATTATAGTATATTTATACAATAGAATACTACACAGCAATCAAAATCAACGATTTTGAAAAGACTACATATTTGAAAGAGACAGGAAATCATTTTACTGAGTAAATTCAATTTCATAGGTTAAATACTATGTAAGACCATTATTTTAAAACTAGAAGTATAACTAGTAAACTGTCCAAAGGTGAAAGGGGTGGAGCAGACGGGTGAGGGTGGACCAGGAGGAAATCACAGGGTCACGCAATTTGGTGGGTGAAGTGAGGGGATAAATGGGAAAGACCAGGTGGGGACCTGAAAAGATGGGGTAACAATGGACATTGTTCAATGCTGATTAATTTTATAAAACACAATTTATGGAAATGAGTGAAGAAAAGTGTGAAACATATTGTATATGAATTTTGTATGCAAACCAATAAAAGATTTTTTTCAAAAAAAATGGAGGAAACAAAAAAAGTTAATACTTCAAAACGTGAATTCACTGTTTTTTCCCTGATAATTTAATAAAGCAATAGAAATAATTGTGGTAGATATCCTTTTTTCCCCTGAGAAGAGAAAAATAAATCCCTAAAAAGTAGAATAATTTTGTTAAGTAAACACCTTATATCTTTTTACCAATCTAAGAATTCTTATTCCAGAATAAATGAATAATTTAAGTAAATGGAATTCTTGGAATCAAAAGACTCCATTTCTTTTTAGTCCATCCAAAATGGTAATTGTAAATACGTGCTCCAAATGCAAAAATCAAAGCTTGCATTTATCCTCAATTATCAAAAGCAAGGAAAAATAGACTATACATCTCTTGGGATTAAATCTTTATATTTTCTTTTTTTCACTAAATTCTTTTAATAATAAGCCATTTACAGGTGCAAAGGTAGATTTGTAGAGCTCAAATTCATACCTCAAGAAAGTCTCTATATTTCAAACGATGTCTAGAATTAGAACAGATAGTCCATTGGCTGAAGAATATAGTAAATAGGGGAGCTCTGGTGGCCTAGTGGCAAGGAGCTGCAACTACAATCCCAGAGGCGCACGGTTTGAATCCACCAGATGCTTTGCCGGGGAAGGAGGGACAATCTCCTCCTGTACCAGTCAGGTCTGATTTGAAGGTACACTCACACAAAAATAAAAAAAAAAAAAAATTTTAAAAATTAAAAAAAGAATATAGTAAATAATTAGAGTTACTCTTCTAATCCTGTAAAGGATTAAACAAAAATTTCCTAATTTTTTTACATTGAACCAAAAAAATAACTTCTAAAAGAATCTGAACACCTCAACTACATAGTAACTCCTTATTTATTTGGAAAAAAAAATCTGGATTCTTTGTCACATATGTTACAATTTAGGCTGATAACCAAAAGATTGAAGAAATGTTGATGGGATGGGCACTATAACCTGGAGTTAGTCAAAGGAAGTGGGTTTTGGTTTGAATTTTATACCTTGCTTACCTCAGCATAAATGTTAATCCTTTTTTAGGAAATTATATTCATTTTAAATACTACTTCAGAAATAATTTTGTGGAAGAATTTCTGTTTTCACAAATTACAATTAATCATGCATGTTTAGTCCAGCACAATAAAATACTAAAAAATTTGAACAGTTTTTCTTCAGTATGAACAACGGAAAAGAATTTCTCTAAAAAAATATCTGAGAAGTGGGATGTTTGCTTTTTCATATCTGAATTTTAATATTATACTGTAGGTTAGTGGGTTATTGTTTGAAATGGTTTCCTAGGCTACCACCATTGACTTAAAACATGATTGGGAAAACTTTTAAATGGCACATATATAAATGACCCAAGATGGTATTAGTCAGTTTTGCTACCTTCTTGTTATTATGTGCGCACAACTCATAATGACCCTATGTACAATAGCTCTGAACCTGCCCTATCTTGAAGCAGTCTCAATGACATCACTAAACTTTCTACTATTTCCCAAGTTATTGTGTTAATCCATTTTATCCTGGGTCTTCCTCTCCTGTGTTGTCTCTCCACCCTTCCAAGCATGAAGTTTCTCTACAGGAATGGTTCCTCCAGGTCCCATGCCCAAACTGCGTGAGACATATCTTCAGAATCCATGTTCCTAAGGAGAAATTTGGTTTCACCCTCTCCAAGACAGACCTCTTTGTTCTCTTGTTGGTCCCCAGTATCTTCTATACTCTTCTCCAGCACCACAACTCAAAGGCATCTGTTCTTTTTCTGTCATCCTTGATCATTGTCCAGCTTTCTAATGCATAACAAGTAATTGCAAAAACCAAAGCCTGGATCAGGTTCACACAAGTTTCTAGACTGAATATCACTGCTCTTTAGCACTTTAACACTACTTACAGGAGATTTCCCCAATGCAATTATTCTTTTGAATTCCTGACTGGACTTGAGCAAGTTGAAATTGTTAACAACTTCAATCTCTTCTCTATCCATCATGGTGCTGCCAATTGGCCCATTGGTGAGCATCAGAGACTACAGTCCTTGAGCTTCTACAATAAACATGTTAGGTCCTCCTCAGTTTCAGCAAGAAATGTTCATCTGCCTAAAACAGGTTGTCAATGAGTCACACAAGCAGCAAGAGGGTCATTTATGACTTGTTGACTCATAGAGGCAAAGAATACCACTCTGTGCAAATCCAGATTTTAGCTCAGCAGTTCCAAGGCATAATTTGTCAATTAGTCCAAACTCTTGTTTTAGTATGGTAAGAGACATTAAAAAAATCTCTGGTTTCTTCAGTCACCCAGAAAATATTGCCTCAGAGCAGTTATGTGTCAACTTCCCTTAATTATTCAGCAAGCACAACAAAACTTTTAACTGTGGCATTCATCTCAGGGTTCCTCTGGTTACACTCTGCCATAGTTTCTCCACAGAAAGTCCAGTCTTTCTACCACCATCACGAGGATCTTGCTCTCACCAGAGTCTTGCTTCAGTCTCCTTCAAGTCTTGCTGTCAAATGTGGGAAGCACTCTTTTTTTATCCTAGTCCCATAGCTGTTCATGATTTGCAAAACCATGTATCTGAAGTGAAGGTAGCTGGAGACCAGAGGGAGATAAGGTAATGGCTAAAAAAAAAGTCATCTTCTAAGCTAACACTGCAAATAGAAAACCAGAAACTGCCATGGAACAGAGTTGACTACCATTGAGCCGGAGCCAGAGCCAGAGAGGTGTTATAAACAATAGGACTAAGCAAGCTTTGTAACACTGATCAAAAGCGTTGAGACTTGTAGTCAAAAGTACCGTGAGCACAATTGAGATGTCATGATTGAATAAGGATCTTGCTTCCAAATTGAAAAACTATTAACTTCCCTGATAAATCCTATAACTGTGTGCATGGTTCTGTTAGCTCTATGTGGCGAGCCAGTAGTAGAGAAGTAAGAGTCCTGGGAGAAAGGATGATGTTAACTTTGAGAGAAGAGGTTTTGGGCACTGTCTCCATAGGAATTTGTTTTCTACTATGGATGCTCTTCATGGAGACAGTTATTTCTTGTGAAGGCTAGGAATATATGTCCCCATGTTGCCTGTGCTCTTTTTACACATACTATTATTTTATCAGGAACACAGTTCAAATTCATCAGCTGCTCTGTGAAAGAAAGACAGGGAATCTCCTGCCGTCTGACTCACAACCTTTCAAAACGCACTGGAGGGTCACGCATGGGTCCGTACCAACTTGATGGTCTACAACAATATATTTTTTTTAATTAGAAGTCACTGTAAAAAGAAAGACAAAAAAAAAAAAGCAAACAACAAACCACCATATTTTTAAAAGACATATGCTTTATTATAAACTATAGCTTCATTTCTCTTAGTGTGTCCTATATGAATCTCCCTTATCATTTGGAAAGAGAGAAAAAATATTACTCTTGAACAACAGGAACATTTTCCTCACTTGGAAAATAAGAACATCAGTTTCCTTATATATTCCTCACACTCTTTTGTGCACATGTGCTTGCATGTATTTTGAAACAAATAAACCAAAATAAACCCTACTCATTGTCATAGAGTCAGAATCAACTCATAGCTGATTCTCCATTTGGTTTTTGGAGGATGTAAATTATGTAAGAAATGATTGCTCTTCTTTCTCCTGAGAAGTTGTTTGTGGATTCTAACTGCCAGAGAAGTAGTTCAGCAGAGCTACTCTATGGACTATGCTATAAGAACTCTTCTAAAAGTACATAATGACGTAAGTAGAGTAAAAATTAAATATGCCAAAACTTTAAAACAGGAAACTCCAATATTTTCCACTAATAACCATAATATGTGCTAATTGTAACTCTAAAAGAAAGAAAACTTGTGAGATCTGGAAAATCAAGAAATATTTTGACTTCTAGTTCTCACATGTTTCATTATTGTGACTACATAGTGTACCCAATGTCATTGTTTATAGTTTCTATTTATTAATTTTAATGTACAAATCTTTCAGATGCATTTGGAATAGGGTCAATATTACTGTTATGTACTGTCGAGTCAGAACCGACTCAGTACTGATCCTCTAGTGGGTTTTAGAGACAGTAAATTACATGGGAAGAGATTGCCCATCTATTTCTCTCAGACGAACTGGTGGATTTGAACCATATGTCTTTGAATTAGCCACACAACTCCTTACACTAAGCCACCAGAGCACAGAACTCCCATGATTCTCAGACTACTGTGTTCCATACAGTTTTAAATAGCTGAGTTTTCAGAACAAGATTGCCAGGACTTCCTTTATAGGCAACGCCAGATAGCCTGAAACCATTAACCTTTCTAGTAGTGGCCAAATACTTCAATGTGTCAGAATTCTTATAGAAGTGAGGCATTGCTGGTAAAGAAATATAAGTACTAAAATGTTTTTAACACATGACTAGTGTTTTCCAAGGCTCCAAATGAACACTTCACTTGATTGATACAAGTACCTATAAATAATTATTTGACTGACAAGGTTAATAAAGCTGAGAATAACACATATGCAGCTCATAATATTTATAAATTGCTCAGTTTAATCAATTTATACAGTTTCAACCGGTAAATCCTAAATAAATATACAGATTTCAGCATAGTGAAAAGCACATAATGATCCGTAAATTTCAAAATTTCTCTATATTCTTACTTTAAGGTAATTCTTTACTTTGTACTAATGCTTCTCTATGAGGAGAAGCGTGGCGTTAGGATTGGTGGACGATCTATCAACAATCTGCCGATGACACAACCCTGCTCGCTGAAACTGAGGAGGACCTCATGCACTTACTGCAGAGGGTCAAGGACTGCAGCCTTCAGTATGGACTGAGGCTCAATGTCAAGAAGACAAAAATTCTCACCACTGGACCAATCGGTAGCATCAGGGTGGATGGTGAAGAGATTGAGATTGTTCACAGCTTCAGTTTGCTCGGCTCCACTGTCAGCACTCTTGGCACCAATAGCCAGGAAATAAAAAAATGTATTGCGATGGGAAAGTCTGCTGTTAGGGACTTCTCTTAAGTACTCAAGAGCAACAGTGTCTCTCTGGAGACTAAGGTGTGCCCGATACAGGCCATGGTCTTTGCAATCACTTGTTATGCATCAGAGAGTTGGACAATGACTAGGGAGGATAGAAGGAGAATTGACGCCTTTGAGCTGTGGTGCTGGAGAAGAGTATTGAATGTACCATGGGCTGCCAAGAAAACAAACAGATTCATTGTAGAGAGGGTTAACCCAGGCTGCTCCTTGGAGGCAAGGATTCTGGGGCTTCGCCTGACATAGTTTGGATATGTTGTAAGGAGAGACAGGTCTTTACAGAGGGACATCATGATGGGCAGAGTGAAGGGACAGCGCAGGAGGGGAAGACCCTCTATGAGGTGGATTGATTCAGTGACTGGGGTATTCGAGATTGGTGTGTTAGAGGCAATGCGATTGGCACAGGATAGAGCAGGGTTTAGGGCTGTTGTACATAGGGTTCCTATGAGTCGCAAACGACTCGACGGCACATAATCACAACAACAACAATGCTTCTACCAAGAAATGGAGTGATAAAATAAAAATATAATCACAGTTTTGGCCAATATTATTCTTCTCTTTCAGCCTTGCCTAATCCATCAGCTGCCACTTGGTAAAATGATGGACAATCTTCTCCCATGCAATATAGCCTATCCAGTATGTATGTTGCACTTGTATACCATAAAGTCCCAACAGACTCATAGCTGACCCACTGGTGGGTTTCCAGAGGTGGTAATTGCATTGTAGGAGATTGCTCATCCTTCTTTCACTAAATATATTTACACACACACACACACACACACACACACACACACACACTGTTGTTGGTGTTGTTGGTGTTGTTGATTGCTGTTGAGTAGAACACGACTCATAGCAACCCTATGAACAAAAGACCCGAATCTTTCTTTATACATATACATACACACACACACACAAATACACACATATATGGCTGTTCTTGTCAGACATCATTGAGAGGAAAATTACTCAAAGCTAACCCTCTAGCAGGTCTTTCAGAGGCTATAAATCCCATAAGAAGGGATTTCCCACCTTTTTCTTACAGACCCAATAGTGGATTCGAACCTCCTGCTTTTTTGTTGTGGTAGAACAACTCCTTACCCATTAGGCCACTGAAAGCAGGTCTAGGTTTATTCTCTGAAACATCTCTGGGTGTGCTCACTCTGCCAGTCTTCTGACAAGTAATTCTGTATATCACTGTTTGAGCCATCCAGAAATTCCTTATATTAATACAATATTTTGGTATGAGAACTCTGGCAAACCATCAAGACTTGTGTTAGTAAGATGGTTTTAGATCAACTAACTAAATACAGTCCTGTTTTCTTGTTCTCAGCATTGAATTATTGCTATTGATGTTGGGTACTATCTAGTCAAATATGACTCATAGCAATTATGTGAACAACAGACCTGAACCTTGTCATACTATGTCAGCCAACCTCATCATCTCTAACACACTTAAGTCCATTGCTACAGTCTTTGTGTCAATCTAGCTCATTGGGAGTCTTCCTCTCTTTTGCTGACCCCCCAATTTTCCAAGTATCATGCCTTTTTAAAGGAATAGCTTCTCTTAGCAATATGCTAAAGTATGAAAGATCAAGCTTTACTATCTTTGCCTCCAAGAACTGCTCCAAGCTTTTTGCCTTAAGAAGCATTCTGCCTGTACTTTTCACAAGACATATTTGTTTAAAATCCATAATAACCACACTTTAATTGTACTGATTCAATGTTCTTATTTTCTTCCCTAGGATTGAGTTTTCTGGTACTTGAAAATAGATCAAGAGCTTCCAAAAATCAGAAATAAATTGCACATAATCTACTCACTTAACTATTAATGGAGCAGCTGTTTTAGGTTGCTAATGCTTAAATTATATAGTGTGGCATATTTATTACAATATCCTAAAGTAGTCACAACTAATTCCCTGTGAGCTTGTAGAACAGGAAATTGATGACTACCTGATTAAAGGCATTATTTGTTACCAAAATGAAATCATGTAACACCTATCTTTCTAAGAATTGACAATTATTAATAGGAACTATTCTATTAGTGCATAAACTCTTTAGTGGGTGAAATAACACATATACCTGAAAACAAAATCTTATCTGGTCAGAACTCTCTTTTGTATATTCAATTTAATTTCATTAGTTGCAGCATTGTCAGATTATTTAAAAGGTTTTACTTCTCAAAATAATTTCAGTTTAGACCAAAATAAGCATATAAATTTAAATTCAGATTTAACCATTTCTCAGTATCAAAATTGAGACTTACATTTACAGCTGATGCCATGTATTTCTAAATTAATTTTTCATTATTGAACATCAGCAGAAAAGTGCAATATTTTTAAAAATACAGATAAGAGAGTTTGTAAATCCACATTTTAAGTCACTAAAACTGCCACGGGTGAGCAGAGGACATATTGTGTTAATGTAATACTTTCAGTGGCAACACATTCAAATAATAGAGTTCTTCATAATGTTACTATTCTATAGATCTTGGTTTGGATGCATATTAATAAATAATGATACCACTTCAAATCCTTCTGTGATAATGTTGACTATATTCTAAATGTTGGCCATGAATGCAAAGTAATTTCAGCTTAATTAGCTTTTATTTCAATATGCTACATTAGAGCTACGTTTAAAAATAAAAACCATTAAATTACATAGTTAAATAAAATCTCCAAACACGATTACCAGACTCTCTGCAGAAAGATATAATTACCATGGACTAAACTCTTTCCTCAGCTTCAGTTTTATAATTCATACAGAAGTCAACAGACACAAAGTGCATAGTTATCTAAAGTCTGAATATTAATTTACTATGAAATCTTTGGGGCAGCATAAAAAACCCAATAGAGGATATATTATTAAGGTTTAAAATGAACATTTTCCAGTAGGTATAAAGAAGCTGGACTTTATGTGGCATTAGGATTGGAGGTAGGCTCATCAATAACTTGCATTATGAAGATAGCACAACCTTTGCTTGCTGAAAGTGATGAGGGCTAAAATCACTTATTGCAGAAGATCAAGGATGCAGCCTTCAGTAGGGATTGCAAGTCGATATCAGGAATACAAAGACTCTCACCACTGGATAGAGAGGCAGCATTGTGATGCATAGAGAGAAGACTGAAACAGTCAACAGCTTCATCTTGATTGGATCCACATTTAACACCCTTGGTACAAGCAATCAGGATATAGGGAGATGTTTTGTACTGGGAAAATCTGCAGTTAGGGACTTTTCCAAAGTATTGAGGAGTAGTGATGTCAATTTCAAGACTAAGGTGTGTCTGATTCAGGCCATAGGCTTTCCAGTTACTCGCTGTGCATCTGAGAGCTGGACAATGAATAAGGATGACAAAAAAAGAATTGATGCCTTTAAGCTGTGTTGTTAGAGAAGAACACTGAACATCCCATGGATGGCGAAGAGAATGAATAGATATGTCTTGAAGAGGGAGCAGCTGAAGTGCTTTTTGGAGGCAAGAATGAGGTTTAGTCTCACATACTTTGGACATGTTGCTAGGAGGTGCTATTCCTTGGAGAAGGACATGATGTTGGGAAGGGTGGAGGGTCAGCAAAGGGAAGAAGACCCTCACACATGTGGATTGACACCTGCTGCAATGGGCTCTTGTGTCTCAGGAAGTGTTAGGATGGCACAGGATAGAACAAGGTTCAGATATTTTGTTCATTGGATTGCTATGATTTGTGCTTGACTTGATGGCACCTAACAACAACAAAATATAGTAAAACTGACTTAAGACATCATCCATTCCTTTTCAGAACAGTGATCCATAATGTTCAATGCTAACCTTAATTTTCAATCAACTTGCTCTCTGTCCTGGAAGAACTTACTTAAATAGTCCATGTCTAACTTCACACATGTGTAAAATGTTGATAATAAATATTTATTTATCTCATGGAATGTTTAGGAAATTCATGATTGTAAAGTTGAATGAAACTTATGGGTGAAAATTGTGTATCAAAACACAAAATAGCTTATCAGATGTTATGGTACGGTATGAATTCTGGATAGCACATTTTGGATAGGCAGTCAATATTTCATGATTACATCTGCGTTTTGTATACCCATTATTTCTTATTGTTGTTGTTATGTATTGTCAAGTCACCTGTGGCTCATAGCAACCCTACGTACAATAGCTCTGATGCTTACCCTATTCCAAACCAATCTCACTACTCAGACACACCTATCCCCATTGCCATATTTACTGTTTAGATCCATCTCATACCAGGACTTCCTCCACACTACCAAGCATGATGTCCTTCATCAAGAATCAGTCCTTCTTGAACATATGCCCAAAGTATGTGAGACAGAGCTTCAAAATATTTGTCTCCAAGGAGAAACTTTGTTTCACCCTGTCCAAGATAGACCTATTTGTTCTTTTGGTGATCCATGGTATGTTCATGACTCTTCTCCAGCACCACAATTCAAAGGCATCGATTCTTCTTCTATCATCCTTATTCATTATCTAGCTCTTTGATTTATAGCAAATAATTGTGAAGACTATGGACTGGATTAGGTGACGTACATTAGTCTCTAGACACATATCATTGCTTCCCAGTACTCTGGAAAAGTCCCTGACAGCAGATTTACTTAATTCAATTTGCCTTTTGATTTTCTGACTGCTGGTACCAAAGTGTTAATTATGGAGCTGAGCAAGCTGTAACTTTTAACACCTCAATCTCATCTCCATCCATCATGGTGGATGTTACAAAATTGAATATAAAAAGTCATTGAGTGAAGTAGGAGATAATTCTATTTTGAGGTATTTTTTAAATTGTTTTACAAGTATGTGTATATATATTGTATTTTACATAATTAATTATTATTGATCTTTGCCTATTATCCCCCTTCTCTTTATTTCTTCTTGGAATCTTTCTTATTCCTTCACACATACCCCTTTCTCCACTAACCTCTGCTATCCTAGTGATTTTCCCCTTTCCCCACTTTCTGGACCTTCTCTCCTTCCCCTTCCTTTTTTGAATATTGATATATCTCTTGTTCAGTTATCCTCACAAAATGTTATGATGCAGTCTTTGTCCTTGTGTGACTGACTTATTTCACACAGCACAGTAGTTTATGAAATTGTCGATCCTTAGTGCTGCATACTATTCCATTGTAGAGATCTTCTACAATTTCTCAGCCTATTCATTTGTTGATGGCATGTGGGATGTTTCCATTTACTTGCTATTGTGAATAAAGCTGCTATAAACATAGGTGTACATGTCCATTTATGCCTAAATTCTAATTTGGGGATGTATTCCTAGCAGACTCAATGTCAAGAAGACAAAGACTCTCACCACTGGATCAATTGGCAGCGTCAGGATGGATGGTGAAGAGATTGAGATTGTTCACAGCTTCAGTTTGCTCGGCTCCACAGTCAACACTCTTGCTACCAGCAGTCAGGAAATCAAAAAGCGTATCGCAATGGGAAAGTCTGCTGTTAGGGACCTCTCTAAAGTACTCAGTAACAACGGTGTCTCTCTGGAGACTAAGGTGCGCCTGATACAGGCCATGGTATTTGCAATAGCTTGCTATGCATCAGAGAGTTGGACAATGACTAGGGAGGACAGAAGGAGAGTGGATGCTTTTGAGCTGTGGTGCTGGAGAAGAGTACTGAATGTACCATGGACTGCCAGGAAAACAAACAGATTCATCTTGGAGAGGATTAAACCAAGCTACTCCTTGGAGGCAAGGATTCTGGGGCTTCATCTGACATACTTTGGACATGTTGCCAGGAGGGACGGGTCCTTGGAGAGGGACATCATGCTTGGGAAGGTGGAGGGATGGCGCAGGAGGGCAAGACCCTCTATGAGATGGATTGGTTCGGTGACTGGGGTAATCGGGATGGGTGTGTCAGAGGCAGTGCGATTGGCGCAGGATAGAGCAGGGTTTAGGGCTGTTGTGCATAGGGTCGCTATGAGTCGAAAACGACTCGACAGCACATAACAACAACAACAACAATTCCTAGCAGTGGAATAATTAGATCATATGGGATTACTTTGTTCAGCTTCCTGAGAAAACTACAAACTGCCTTCAATAGCATTTGTGACATTTGCAAACTCACCAACATTGTAGAAGAATTACAATCTATTCACCTCCTCTCCAACATTTATTGTTTACTGTGTTCTTAATCTTTCCTATTGCTGCTGGAGTGTGATGGTATCTCTTTGGTGTTTTGATTTGCATCTCTCTGATTGCAAGTGATTTTGCACATTTTTTCAAGTGTTTGTCAGCCATCTAAATGACAAAACACTACCACAAAACACTACCACAAGACACAATAAGACATCTAACAAAATGGAAAAGCATTCCCTGTTCATGGATAGAAAAACGGAAAATTGTGAAAATTACAATCCTATCAAAATTAACCTACAGGTTCAATACAAACTCAATATAGATTCAAACTTCTTTCTTCACCGAAATAGAAAAGGAAATTTCCTGTTTTATTTGAAAAGAAGAGGGATACATAATAAGCAATGTCTCCTCATGAAAAAGAAAAAGTACGAGGGATCTCTCTCCCTGATATCAAAACACAAGTGGAGTAATCAAAATAGTATGGTATTAGTACAACAGAAGACACACAGATCAATGGAATAGACTCAAGAACCCAGAAATTAACCCATCTACCAATATTCAACTAATATCCATCAGGGACACAAAATCCACTAATTGGGGAATAGACAGCTTCTTTAACAAACAACGCTGGCAAAACTGGTAATCTACCTGCAAAAACCTGAAATAGGATCCACATCTCCCACCAAACATCAACTCAAATTGGATCAGAGACATAGGAGTAAAACTCAAATATATAAAGTTCAAAAGAGACAAAATGGGAACAAATATAGAAGCCTTAACCTATGGCATAAATGGGCTTGAAATCATAGTAGAAAATGTGCAATCAGGATTGGATAAAAACAATAAATATGACCTTCCGATGTTTAAACCCTTGTGTGCATCAAAAATCTTTTCCAGTAGGGTAATAAAAAGGCCACAGACTAGGAAATAGTATTTGGCAACTGTATTTAAGACTAAAGTCTCATAATTAACATTTAATATAGAATATTACAGGGACTCCAAAAGAAAAAGACTAATATTCCAATTACAAAATGGACAAAAGATATGAACAGTCTTTTCAAGAAGGAGATAAATATATTTGGTGAATATTGTTGTTGTTGTTGTTGTTACGTGTCCTCAAGTCACCTATGATCCATTAGTAAACTTTATTTACAACAGCTCTGAAGCCTGCCCTGACCTGAGTTAGTCTCACTACCCCCATTACCCCAGTTACTATATCAATCCATCTGATCTAAGGTCTTCCTCTCCTGTGCTGTCCCTCCACCCTTTTCAAGCATGATGTCCTTCTCCCAGGACCAGTCCCTCCTGGCCACATGCTCAAAGTATGTGAGGTGGAGCTTCAAAATCCATACCTCCAAGGAGAAACTTGGTTTCATCCTCTCGAAGACAAAACTATTTGTTTTCTTGGTGGTTCATGGTATGTTCAAGACTTTTCTCCAGCACCAAAATTAAAGGTATCAATTCTTCTGCCACCCTGAATCATTGTCCAGCTCTCTGAGAAATAGCAACTAATGGTAAATACCATGGCCTGAATCACGCACTAGACTGATATTTTTGCTTCTCCGTATTGTGGAGATGTTCCTGAAAACAGATTTTCACAGTGTGATTCATCTTTTGACTCCATGAATGCTGGTGCCAAGAGTGTTGATTGTGGAGCTGAGGAAGCTGTAATTATTAACAACTTCAATCTCTATCTACCATGGCGTTCTCAACTGGCCCAGTGGAGAGAATCTTTGTTTTTTCGGCGTTGATCTTCTATCCATATTGAAGACTACGTTTGGTGAATATTTATTTGAATTTTATACTTCATAGTAGGAGCTCTGGTTGGCAAAGTCTGTAAATAGTTTAGCTGTTATCACAAAGGTGGCAGTTCAAATCAACTAGTGGCTTTGGGGAGAAATACAGAAAATTCCCTCCTTGTCTCTGAACGCCTGCTGAAGCTATTATTTGTTTTTTGAATGAGTTAGTGCTACTTGCCATAGCAAACTAAGAAATCATCTTTTTTTCTATTAAAAAATAGCAATATACTTAAAGCATGAAAAATTGAACAGACAATGTATACAGCTGGACAGTTGATTTTTTTAAGTGTTAATAATTTATTGGCAAATTATACTTTAAAATTAATGAGGAGACCTCATTTATATTCCAGCTCTACTTGACTCCTAATTCTGAGTAAATCACTTTGCTTCAACTACCAAACCTTTAAAATAATAATAATAATAATGATTATAACTAATACAATTTTTATCAAAATTAAGTAGATATTGTGTTGTTGTTATGTGTCATCAAGTCACTTGAGAACCTGTGTAGAAGAGCCCTAAACATGGCTCTATCCTGTACCAACCTCATTGTCTCTTGACAGACCTACTCCCATTACCCCAATCACTAAATCAATTCATTTCATCGAGGATCTTCCTCTCTTGTGCTGTCCCTCCAACTTCCCAAACATGATGGTGCTCTCCAAGGACGGTTCTCTCCTTGCAACATGCCCAAGTATGTCAGACAAAGCTTGGATCCACAATCAACACTCTTGGTACCAGTAGCCAGAGAATCAAGAGGCAAACTGCATTGGAAAAGTCAGCTGTCAGGGACCTCTTCAGAATACTGAGGAGCAATTGCACGGTTTGCATCAGAGAGTTGGACAGTAACTAAGGATTATAGAAAGAGAATTTATGCCTTTGATTTGTGGTGCTGGAGGAGAGTACTAAATATACCATGGACTGCTAGGAGAACAAACAGGTTCATCCTAGAAACAATGAGACCAGGCTGCTCCTTGGAGACAAAATAATGTAGATAAAACACATACCATAATGTTTGACACATGAATGGTAATTATTATTCATTTAAATAATTTATTGAAATATGTGTATTAAACTTTGTTATACTATAGCATAAAACAGTGACCAATGTGGATAAAGTTTCTACTTTCAAGAAATTTATATTACAAGGGAGATGTAGAAAAGAAAGATTTTTTAATAATAATCTCTTTTTAAAAAATTTTAGATGGTGTGGTATACTGTGCAACAGTTCTAGCTAAGTAATACTATAGATTATTGATGGTAATTCAGAGGATTAAATTATATTCACCTTGGAAGGTGATTTGGTGCTTCCTCTAAAAGCTGAACATAGAAATTCCATATGACCCAGCTATTCTACTACTTAGAATATACCCTGAGAAAATAAGAAATGAAGCACAAACATGATAGTGTTATTCACCATCACAAGAACATGGAAACAGCCCAGATGTCCAACCATAATGAATGGATTGAGAAATTATGGTACATTCACACAATGGAAAACAACACACAGGAGCAATAATTTTGAAAATTATTGCCTAACTTGGGAGCAACTGGAGAGCATTGTGCTGAGTGAGCGAACTCAGTCCCATGAAGACAAGTACTGTATAAACCATTATTGTAGAATGAGAGAGAGTATCCAAGGGGGAAGGGGGAGGAAGCAGAGGGGTGAAGATTGTGCAGGGAGGGAAGAATTAATCATGAGGTCGCTCAATTGGATGGGGGCAGTGAGGGAAATGAGAAGGAACTTGTGTGAAAAACAATGTATTTTTGAATTTTGTAGATAAACTAATGTAATAAAAGAAGATATTTATGTTTAGAGTCCACCCAAACTAATTACATATCTTAGATCTGTGGTTCATCTGCATAAAATGTGGGCTGTGCCTTTACTATCTAAGAAAGTAAAAATAGAAGAGGTGGTTTTTGTTAAGTACCATCAGGGAGGCTGGGATCTATGAAGAGAAACGTGGCATCTGCATTGGTGAAAGATCTATAAACACTCTTGTTATGCAGATGACACAACCGTGTTTGCTGAAACTGAGGAGGACCTGAAGCACTTGCTGCAGAGGGTCAAGGTCTGCAACCTTCAATATGGATTGAGGTTCAATGTCACGAAGACAAAGATTCTCACCACTGGACCAATTGACAGCACCAGGATGGATGGTGAAGAGATTGAGATTGTTCACAGCTTTAGTTTGCTTGCCTCCACAGTCAACACTCTTGGAACCAGTAGCCAGGAAATTAAAAGACGTATTGCTATGGGAAAGTCTATTGTTAAGGACCTCTCCAAAGTACTGAAGAGCAATGGTGTCTCTCTGGAGACTAAGGTGCGTTTCATACAGGTCAAGGTCTTTGCTATCACTTGCTGTGCATCAGAGAGTAGGACAATGACCAAGGAGGATAGAAGGTGAATTGATGCCTTTGAGCTGTGGTGCTGGAGAAGAGCATTGAGGGTACCATGGACTGCTAGGAAAACAAACAAATTCATCCTGGAGAGGGTTA
>NW_006399894.1:6534451-6560369 GCF_000299155.1 Elephantulus edwardii
GAGAGGGTTCAAACAGGCTACTCCTTAGAGGCAAGAATTCTGGGGTTTCGTCTGACATACTTTGGACATGTTGCAAGGAGAGACAGGTCTTTGGAGAGGGACATCATGCTGGGTAGCGTAGAGGGACAGTGCAGGAGGGAAAGTCCCCCTATGAGTTGGATTGATTCAGTGACTGGGGTAATCGGGATGGTTGTGTCAGAGGCAATGCGGTTGGCACAGGATAGAGCAGGGTTTAGGGCTGTTGTGCATAGTGTCGCTATGAGTCGCAAACGACTCGACGGCACATAGCAACAACAACAACAACAACAGCAAAGATAGCAAGAAAGACAAGACCTAACAATTGAGAAGTTCTTTCTATTTCTCAGTTAATTATGAGTTCAGTGATTCTCTGGCAAGGTTTGTTTCAAGTACCAATAAAACCCAAACATAGACTGTTGTTATAGCAAGTTGTTGTCTAACTAAAACTGATAGCTGTAGTTGTGTTGTTGATTGCCATGGAGTTGAATATGACTCATAGCGCCCTCAAGAACAAAAGGCCTGAAACCCTTCCACAACCATCACTATTTGCCAAAGCTCACAGACTTTCCAGAGGCATGTTGTTTAGGAAGTGGATGCCAGCCACTCTATAAACAATGGGTCTGTCCCCTGCCCTACTTGTTGCCTTCCTTAACATCTCCAGTATACTTAAGCTCATTGTTAGAGTCTCTGTGTCAATCCACCTCATTAAAGGGCTTCCTCCCTTTCACTTACCCTCCACCTTTCCAAGCATGAAGTACTATCCCAAGGACTTATTCCTCCTAACAATGTACCCTAAATGTGCAAGACAAAGTTTCACCATTCTTGCCTCCAAGATGCCTCCTGGTTGCACTTTCCTCAAGACATATATGACGTATGTGTTTGTTCTTTTGTCAGTCCATGGTATTATCAATATTCTTCTCCAACTTCTCAATTCAAAGATACTGATTCTTTTTCTGTCATCATTAGTCATTATCCTTAAAGTGTTAAAGAACTGACAATGACTATAGATTGTCTTTGTTGCTGAAAAAGTCAATGGGGAAGTTGTAAGGTTTCCAGATAAGTTCAAAAGTAATAGTTATTCTAATAAGATCTGAAATCCAATTAGAGAAAATTTGAATAGATAAATCTTCTTTGAGGGAATGAATGTAGAAGGAGAACATCCAGTATGCAAATCATTTCCTTATAAAGCCATCAGATGTGATTGAAAAGCCAGATCTTTTCACGCTTAAGCCATGCCTAATAAGTTATCATCTCTAAGAACAGAATTTGAGATTCTGCATTTTTATTGTGATACTTTCACATGAAAGTTTAAGAACTCTGAATGTGGATAAAAAAATGAAAATGTAGAATTTGAAAACAACAACAAGGAAACAATAACAGCATTGACAAAGAAATAAAAACTAACCTAGATTCATGCTAGAAATACAAAACAATTTGAATCCAGATGTGATTGAGTTTCCTGAATGATTTGAAATAATTATGTCCTGACTTGAGACATTTTCTACAGCAGTGTAAAAACTTTTATAGTGCAAAGTCATTGCTTGAAATACTTGGCTTCCTCTGCTGTTATACTTAGCTTTCCGATTATCATTTATTATTTGATCTTTCTGTTCTACCACATTGTATTTGCTTTGCAAAGCAGAATCTTTTCTGACTTCTCAATTTGTTATTTTGTTTGTTCTTTTCTGCCCTAATTTTTCTATTACCTAGGTACAGAACGCAAACACAGGAATGCTTTTTATTAACATTCATGCTATTCTAGATAAATACATTTGAATCTATACATTTATGGACATCCCTTTCAATTCTCACAATGCAATGTGTTGTGTTGTTTCTTCACTGTGACTGTGTCATTTCAAGTCATAGAGCCTCATCTGCTGCAGAACTGCCACTTAAAGTCTTTGTAAATGCTGTACTCTCTCCAGGGACAGATCACCAGATCTTTCTCTTGTAGACCTAATAAATAGAATTAATGGCCAACTTTTTAGGTTAGTAGCTGAGTTAACATATGACCTTTTTTCTAAATTTAAGATTAGTGAAAATGTCTCAGGAATACACTGTAACTGTAGAGTTTGTGCACCTACTCTCAAAGACTGTGATTTGTGACCTCTGCACACAAATCTCACAACCTGCAAGAAGTTCCCCATTTTATTCTGAAGTAGAACAACCAGGTATGCTTTCCAGAAATCTCTACAAGGAGGTTTTCTTGAAAGTTCAAAATATTTGCAGAGTCTAACAGAACTGCCAAAAATGCTAATTAATCATTTCGCAGCATTAAGGACCACACAATATCTAGATCAAGGGAAGAAAGGCTTATTTTCATGCACTAACCAAATTAAGCTTGAAATATTGTGATTGGTTATGCTTCCCATATTTTAAGAGGGACTCATATCACTCCGTAATATATTTTGACCCAGTAAGCAAAATACATATCATTGACGGTGATAGAGGATAGAGTTTAGGTAACTCTCAGGGTTGTGCACATATATTTTGTAGCTAGAGCTGTGTGCCAGGAACTTGAGAAACACTACCCTCTATTCTCTACTGGCAAATACTCTTTAAAATATTTTGAAAGAGTCCTTAGTTTAAAACCAGTATTACATAAAACGTCCAATATGAAATAGTATGACAAATTAGGATTTATGTTATGATGTCACGCAATTTCTCGTCGCTATTGTTTTGTGCTATTGAGTCGATCTGGCTCATAGTCACCATATAGAACACAAAGGGACTATCTTTAAAAATATCCTAAATCGGAGTAATCTTTACAGGAACAGGTTCTTCCTCTTGCCAGAATAGCTGATGAGTTTGATCCACTGACATTCTGATTAACAGCTAAATGACTAATTATTGCACTCCTTAATATCTTAAACTCATTTAGGTTTTAAGATCAATATAGATCTATAATTATTAGAGTAATAGCATGTTCTTGATTGCCTGGATTACTTAAAATTCTGAAGGACAAAGTGTCCATTCTAGTGACTATTGATTCCACTTCTTGGTCACCTCTCTTGTGTCCGAGTAGAATCGTGCTCCATAGGCTTTCCATTGGTTAGTTTGACATAGTGGGTATGGAATTGTACTCTCATTCCAAAGGCATGTGATTTATAGTCTCTGAAAATCTGTGATAGGATCAGCTCTGAGTTAGTCAAGACATTTTGGTTCATAGTATTCCTCAGCAGTGAGGGCAAGGAATTGTTTGCTACAGAGTTTTTTTGAAAGTAAAACGGCATGACTTTCTTCTAAGGTACAGCATGATGGAGCTACTAACCTTTCTACTAACCCTAAGCACAGAGTCTCAAGGACCACTCAGGAACTCCTAAACAAATGCTTGAATAACACAATCTCTGTTACATTTATATATTGCCAGATCTCTGTCTCTCCTCTCTGTCTCTATCACCTGGCAGATCTAAGACATTGTTTTTCCTCTAATTTAGAGGTTTATAATATTGCTATAAATAAAAAAGGGAGCTCTAGTGCCTTAATGGCAAAGAGATGCACTGCAAAGACAAAAGATTGTGGTTTAATCCCACCAGCTGCTGTGTGGTAGAAAGGTGGGCAATCTCCTGTGTAATTCATTGTTTCTGAAACTCATTGGAGGGTCAACTATTAGTCAGTTCTGACTCCACAGTACACAACAAACACAACAACAACAACAACATATAACTACTGGAGTTCTGTCAGGTTTGTAACCCAGAAATGGAAAGCAGTCGCCATAAATTTAAGAATGTGAAACATCTTCATTTTTAACCTTCACATATGATGCAATTCTCCTTCTTTCTTTCTGCTATACTTCAAAAGAAATCTCACTATTTTTAACCTAGACATTATTGCTCTGTTATATGTATATTGCTCAATCTTTCGCTAATACTAAATAAAACTTTTAAGTCTCAATGTTTGGCAGATTGGTCAATTTCTACCATCTTCTCAAATGCTCAGGGTAGACATGGAGAGAGTGTCTCTTTCCCATCAACGCATTATACCCTAGAAATGTTTCAAAGCTCAGAAGAAGGTTCTGTAAGTAATCAAGATTCATAAATAACACTTAATGTATTCCATTATTATCAAGTTTCTCCATAATGAAAATGCCTACTTATAAGCTTTCGTATGACTAAATAAAAACATAACTCAGTCATTTCAAGTACTCTTAGCTGACCCTCCAAAGGTTTTGCAGAGGATGTAAACATGGGAGTACATTGCTGATCTTTCTCCTATGGAGCATCTGATAGATTTGAATGTTTGCCTTCCCATTGACAGTACAATTCTCTATCCACTAGGCCAATATGTCCTGGAGAGAGATGATGAACACTCCATTGGGAAGGGTGTATAAACATATAAATATATGTTTAGGCATTATATATGTATGACAACAACCTGAAACAGAAGATGTATTGCAAAGCAGACTGGGGAGGAAGAATGGAGGGGCAAGAAAGGAAAATGTGCAACATTGAATTACACAATGTAAAAGAATTTTGTATGAAAAGCAATATAAAATAAAAATAAAGCGATAGTGGAAAAAATAAAAATAATTAAAAAATGTGTTTGGCAAAAAGTGCAACTAGATTGCTCCTGGAGGCAAGGATGGTAACACTTTATCTCACATGTTTTGGACATGTTGTTAGCAGGGGTTAGTCCTTGGGAAAAGGCATCATTTTTGTAAAGGTCAGTGTAAGTGATTAAGATTCTTTACAAGACCAATTGACCGTAACTATGTAATACATCATGGATGATAAGGATGATACAAGAAAGGGCAGTATTCAGATCTGTTTTTCATAGTTTTGAGTCATTGCTGATGCAACAGTACATAAAAGCACTTATTCCCACCTCTCTAGTCACAGAATCGATCCATCTCATCAAATGTCTCCTGTCCTTCGCCACCCCTCCATTCTGCCAAACATGATGTCCCTCTCCAAGGACCAGTCCCTCCTTGCAACACGCCCAAAATATGTCAGATGAAGCTTCAGAATCCTTGACTCCAGGGAACATTCTGGTTTAACCCTCTCCAGGACAAACATGTTTGTTCTCCTAGCAGTCCATGGTATATTCAGCACTCTTCTCCAGCCCCACAGCTCAAATGCATCAATTCTCTTTCTGTCAACCCTATTCACTGTCCAACTCTCTGATGCATAGCGTGTAATTGTGAAGACTATAGCCCCGATCAGGCGCACCTTAGTCTGCAGTCTGACATCATCGCTCTTCATTACTCTTGAGAGGTCCCTCACAACTGACTTTCCCAATGCAATTCGTCTCTTGATTTCCTGGCTGCTGTTACCAAACATGTTGACTGTGGAGCCAAGTAAACTTAAACTGTTAACTATCTCAATCTCTTCACCATCCATACTGATGCTGTCAATTGGCCCAAAGGTTAGAACCTTTGTTTTCTTGATGTTGAGCTTCCTTGACCTTCTGCAGCAAGTGTGTCAGGTCCTCCTCAGTTTCAGCAAGCAGGGTTGTACCATCTGCATAACGCAGGTTGTTGATGATTCTTCCACCAATCCTGATGCCACATTCCTCTTCATATAGCCCAGTGTCTCGGATGATCTGTTCTGCATACAGATTGAAAAGGTATGGAGACAGAATACATCCCTGATGAACCCCCTTCTTGATTTTGAACCATGTAGTGTCTCTTTGCTCTGTTCTGACAATAAGTTTTGCATTAGCACAATCAAATGTTGTGGGATTCCTATTCTTCTCAGAGTCAGCCACAGCTTATTGTGATCCACACAGTCAAAAGCCTTTGCATAGTCAATGAAGCAGGTAACCTCAGGCTGCATTGGCCAGGGCACACCCCAAAGCATTGCCAGAAAAGATTTTTGGGCCCAAGGGCCACACCTCGCTTCAAATGGAAGACAAGCGGTATTAACCCATGAGAAGGCAATCCTGGAATGGAAGTTGCACATTACAATTGTACTTAAGAACTTTAAATTAAAGTCATATTGGCTGCATCATAAGAGATTCACAGGAAAAAAAAAATAGATTCACAGCAGCATGATATGTTCAGAATCACAAAAATCCTGATGGCTTGAGACTTAGGCCATCACATCAGGGGCTGGTCAATGGCAGACAGGTATTGAATGGTGTAGGCAAAAGGAGGAAGGGATGGTGGTGGAGTAAGGAAGCATCGTTGGGCTGTAACATTGGATCTATTGGTCATTGTTGTAACTGGGCAATAGTCTTTCATCGGTTCTTTTCTGTGGAATGCTTGTCTGTCAGATACTATTATATATATTTAAAGATTGAGACTAGGAAGAAGGATTGGCCATCCACTTCCGAAAAGACAGGCCTTTGAAAACCCTATGTACAATAGAGCATACTTAGACTATCGCTTGGACTAGCAGACATGGCAATTGAAACTGAGATCTTAGAAACAGAAATACAGAGAAATATATTTCATAGCTTATTCTAATGTTCAATATTTTCTTTTCCAACTTATAGATGCTGTTTCCAGACACAGCTGTTGATTAGTTTCCTTTCAAAAAGGAAGGGAAAAAATAGGCAATTGAAAGAAGTTGACTTCAGCCAAATCTAGTGTAGAATCTCATTAAGTTATTTATTTATTGTAATGGCTTCTAATTTCTCATGCATTGCCAAGGCTTGAAAATTTGTAACAGCAACAAATGGAAAAATGTGAGAGTTGTGAAGATGTTAATTTGTGAAAACAAATTAACTATTAAATATATAACTTTATAAATATTTTAGTTCAGTAATTCCAAAAAAGCAAATATTAAGTATAAATATCACTGGCACCCTTCCCATAGTGCATAAACATTAATTTTAGAAATATCACTTCATCATTTTTTTAATAATATGATATTATGTTCAGTAAAACAGTGATGGCTTACTTTAATACAGTTAAATTATATGCTAATATTCCATAAAAAAATCCAAAGTCAATTAAACTGCTGAGTAGGTAAGGGAGAAATGGCTATTACGTTAATTTGATGTATATTCCTTAGAAGCGAGGATGGTGGAACTTTTTTTCATTTTAAATTTTATTATTATTATTATTATTATTATTATTATTGTTATTATTAATTTTAATGAACGTCTACAGAGATTTTGGAATTCCATTCATTCATTGTTGCACTTTTCTCCCCACCCACATCACCCCCACCTCCACCCCCAGTTCGCTCCTCTCCTTGAAAAGCAAAAGACAAACTTCATTTGCACACAATCCCCTCCCCCATCCTGCACATCCCCACCCCCACCCTAAGTATACTCCACTCTGCAACCTTATTCCGGACTCTTATGATAATCATAATGCCCTAAAATATATTAATTTTAAACTATTCTCTCCCTCATCGACTTCAATGCAGTAAACATAATTTATCCAGTTTTTCTCAGTCCTACCCCTACCCCAATGTCAGCCTCATTCTACAACAGTGACACCATATAATATTTGTCCTTTTGTGACTCAGATATTTTACTCAGCATAATGTCCTCCAGAGTCACCCATTTTTAATAATATGGCATTGAGTTTCTTATTTTTCAATGCAGCGTAGTATTCCATTGTGTGAATATACCAGAGCTTCCCTGTCCATTCGTTTGCTGATGGACACTCGGGTTGTTTCCAACTCCCTGCTATTGTGAACAAAGCCGCGATAAACATGGGTATACATATATCTGCTTGGATGTCATTTATGGTCTCTTTAGGATATATTCCCAGTAGTGGAACTGCTGGGTCAAATGGTATCCCTATTTGCAACTTTTTGAGAAAGCACCACACTGCTTTCCACAGTTGTTGCACCATTTTACACTCCCACCAACAGTGAATAAGGGTTCTAGTTTCTCCACAATCTCGCCAGCATTTGTTGCTAGCTGTTCTGTCAAATTTTGCTATTCTGACTGGGGTGAGATGATATTTCATAGTTGTTTTTATTTGCATCTCTCTCAGGGCTAGGGATTTTGAACATTTCTTCATGTGCTTGTTGGCCATCTGAATATCTTCTTTGGTGAAGTGTTCATACCCTGTGCCCATTTTTCTATTGTATTACTTACCTTTATCTTGTTGTGGTGCTCAAGTATTTTATAAATTCTAGATATAAGTCCCTTATCTGACATGTTATTACCAAACACTTTTTTCCAGTCTATGGCTTCACTTTTTACCCTGTTGGAGAAGATTTTGGATGTTCATAGGGATTTGATTCTTAGAAGGTCCCATCCATCTATTTTATCTTCTCCTGGTTGTAAATTTTTCAGGATACTTGGAAGACTCTTTATGTTGTGGATTAGGACTACTAAAGTTCTTCCAAGCTTTTCTTGAATGAAGTTTATAGTCCCTGGTTTTAGACCTAGGTCCATGATCCACCTTGAGTTGGTTTTTTTGTATGGAGTGAGATGTGGATCTTGTTTAATTTTTCTGCAGATAGTTTTCCAATTTTCCAACACCATTTGTTAAAAAGGCTGTCATTTCCCCACTTAACTGATTTCATCTCCTTGTCAAAATTCAGTTGACCATAA
The DNA here is from genome assembly GCF_000299155.1 of Elephantulus edwardii. NCBI lineage: Eukaryota > Metazoa > Chordata > Mammalia > Macroscelidea > Macroscelididae > Elephantulus > Elephantulus edwardii. The sequence goes on from NW_006399894.1 coordinate 6,542,930, forward strand.
ATAGATGGGCTTATTTCCGGGTTCTCAATTCTATTCTATTGATTTAGGTGTCTGTCATTGTACCAGTACGATGCTGTCTTAACTTGCACGGCAGTGTAGTAGGATTTGAAATCAGGGTGTGAAATGCCTCCTACTTTTTTTCTATTTTTAAGGAGTACTTTGCTTATTCGGGGCTTCTTTCTATTCCAAATGAAGCTGGAGATTGCCTTTTCCATCTCGTTGAAGAATGGAATTGGTATTTGTATTGGGATTGCATGGAACGTGTACATTTTCTTTGGTAGTATTGCCGTTTTGACAACATTGAGTCTTCCTATCCATTAGCAAGGGATATTTTTCCTGGAGCTTTATCTCACATAGTTTGGTGTGTTGTTAGGAGACAGCAGTCCTTGGAAACAGAGGAGTAAAGGAGGAAGTTTTAGTGAAGAGAGGAAGACAATCAATGAGAAAGCTTGATATAGTGACTACAACAATGACTGGTAGAGATTGAGAAGATGACACAGTATAATACACAATTTTTATCTTATTTCTTCTTAGGATCACTAGATATCTTTGTCAACTCAATGTCACCTAACAAGAAGAGTAGCTCTTTTTCTGATAATTTCTAAAAAAATTTAGAAAATCTATGAAAATTACAAAACCATAAGTATTTGTAAACACTTAAAATATGTTATTGATCTGGGGGGAGAAATAAATGATCTTGAGCATCCTTTCTATTACCTAAGTTATAGTTTCCAACAGTCTACATTTTTTTTTGTTTTACATTTACACGTTTGATTCACCAGTAATATAATTACATTTACATTGATAAAAATTCTAAATACCATCATTGGTGGCATAATTATACATTATGTACATAATTTTTATACTAATTTCAACAATAATAGTATTAGTTGGTATTCTTTATACACATAAGGAATAAATCACTTCAGGAAAGACCTGAAATTCTGTTCCTTTTGTTAGCCTTCTACAGTAAATTAAATTATATAATTGTCTGGATTAAAGTAGCCTGTTTTTTCCATTATAATGCCTTTAATACCTACTATATAGATGAAAGATGGGTAGAGATTAGATCGATAAATCAATAGATAGACAGATACAGAGTTATTTCTGAAGTCTTAATTTTCTTAATATCATACATCAAATACTCCATTTTTCAATTATTTCTGTTTGCTGCTGTTTGTCCTCATTTAGAGTATGTCTCACAAACAGATGAAGGTCGAACAGTGCTTCACTCTATTCACATCATTAAGGTCTACTCTAATTGGAAAATGGAAGTATACAGAATTATTGAGTCAAAATAATTAGTCAATAGTCAAGCAATGTTGGAGGTACCATAAGATTAATAATCAACGATACTGAACAAAGAAGCCCAAACTGTACAAACAACATTGGTGAAAAATAAGATCCCAAGAATATATAGAATAAAAAGTAAATATTTTTAATAAAAGGATGTTGCCTTAAATATGCTCACTTCCACCTGGTCAACTGGCTGGAAGATTATACATATACTAATTTCAAAAGAAAGATAACTGAATAGAATGCAGATATTTTTGAACACTGTCATTAACATAACACAGATAGAATTTTTGATAAAGACAACTTAAACATAGCCAGAACTGTTGAAATTCAAGCTGAATTCAGAAGAGGATAAAAACCTGAGATATCGTTGTTACTTTCAGATAATTTCAGATGGTTCTTAGCTGAAAGCAGAGAATACCAGAAAGATGTTTCTATATTGTGATCAAACTTACATCAACATGTAGGTATAATCCATCAGGTTTACAAAAGCTATAAAGCTTTATGGGAGCAGACAGCCTATGTTTCTTCTACTGACTGATTTGAATCAATGACTTTTTTAGTTTTACTTTTTTTGTGGTCTGTTTTGTTTAGTTTTTTGCTAAGCAAAAGCTTTCAACTATTTGGATCCTGAATATTATAGATGATATCATGAAAATGGGAATCCCAGACCACAAAAGTAGACTCGTATGGAACTTAGATTAAGTAGTTGTTCAACTAAAACAAAATGGTTCATAATTGGATGTATAAACAATAGCAATAAATGGATAGAAAATTGAAGTTGTTAAGGATTTTATTTTCCTTGAATAAACATTCAATGAGGCAACAGTTAAATAAAATCAAAAGCTCCATTACATTGGACAGATTTGCATCAAACAATCTCTTAAAAATGCTAAAGAATGCCACTTTAAGCAATAAATCATTATTTTTCAGCCACCTTACATGTATGTGAAAGATGAATAAAGAAAACAAAAAACAAGAACCAGAAATGGTGTATAAGGAAAACCAGAGAGTAATTGATGCCTAACAATTCTGGTATTGGAAAATAATATTAAATATACAATAGTTGCAAAAAAACCCTCAAATATATCTTGGAAGAAATGCAACCAGCACACTCCTTAGAGGAAAGGATAGTGAAATTTCAATCCAACACATTTTGAAGATGTCAAGGATTTTTGCCTTCAATATGAATTGAAGCTCAACATTAAAAAACAAAGATTCTCACCACTGGGCTGACTGGCAGCATCATGATAGATGGTGAAGATACTTAGTTTGTTAAGAGCTTTCATTTGCTTGGCTCCACAATTAATATTCTTTGTAGGAGCAGCTAGGAAATTAAAAAATGAATTGCATTGGGAAAATCAGCTGTGAGAGACCCCTCCAAAGTACTGAAGAGCATTGATGTTAGTCTGGAGACTAATGTGTGCCTGATACAGGCCATGGTATTTGCAATTACTTGCTATACATCAGAAAGCTGGACAATGACTAGGGTTGACAAAAGGAGAATTGATGCCTTTAAGCTGTGGTGCTTGAGAAGATTATTGAACATACCATGGACTGCTAGAACAAACAGCTTCATCTTAGAGAGGTGAGACCAGGCTGCTCCTTGGAGGCAAGGATTCTGAAGCTTCATCTTCATCTGGCATACTTTGAACATGTTGCAATTAAAGACCAGTCCTTGGTGAGGGATATCATGCTTTGGAAGATGGACAGACAGTGCAAGAGAAAAGACACTTCATGAGGTGGATTGATTCAGTGATTGGGGTAATGAGGGTAGGTGTGTCAGAGACAATAAGATTGGCACAGGATAAGGCAGGATTTAGGATTATAGTACATAGGGTCGCTATGAGTCGCAGGCGACTCAATCACATATAACAACGCAACAAACATTAGAAGGAGACAGTCTTTATAGAACAACATCATGCTCTGTTGAGCAGAGGGTGCGTGAAAAACCTTAAATCTTCAATAAAGTAGATTGGAAAAAACGAATGCATCCATGAATTTACACAAAGCCCAGACTGTTAGTATGGTGCAGGATTGTTACATTCTCAAGTACAGAAGATTAGTATTAGTCGGAACACGTATAACAGCACCGAATAACTATTATAGTGAAGAGAACATTTCCCCTCTTATGAGAGTCTTACAATGTGGTAAACTCCTAGTCTACCACTACATTAGACTATGTGCCTATACTGTTTAAGAAATTTACACTGGCCAGTTTTCCAGATGTAGACTACCAGATAATTATTTTATCTTGTCTAAGCCTAAAACATCTCTTTTAAATAAAATTTTGTTATTTTAATGAACATTTACAGAGAAGTTAGATTTTCCTTCTCTATTGTTGCACATTATACTCCTTCCTTCTCCTTCAATTCACTTTTTTCTTTATATTCAATCATTGTTGCACTGTCTCCTACCTCCCTCCTTTCTAGTCCTCTTTGCAATGATGTTTTTTAATATGGGAAGCTGGCTTCAAAGCACTATTTTTGAAGGAGAATATTATTAAGCATTGAAGTCTATTGCCAATGCTTTCTAAGATTATTACATAAGCAACTTCCATCAATGGATTTTTGAAAATCATGCATATAAAATACTTAAACTTTCCATTATTTCAGGAAACCTCATTGAGTCTTACAAAGAGAAAGATTGAATTCCAGTCTATATACCAGTCATCACAAAGCTAATTCGGTAATTACTATTTCAATCATGTTCTCATTCATTTTTGTTCAGTCTACGATGTTATTTATCATTTTCATATTGAGAAGCAATATGAGGACATTCAGCACATGCCCTGCATCTAAATTAGATTGTTACAACATAAATATATTAATTGGCATGCAGATTTAGTAAGAAATTTAAAAGAGAAGAAAATAATGGGGCATTCTAGAAAGACAATTCTGTGAGATTTATTTCTAAAAGTCGTAAATTTGAGTATAATTAAGCATCTTCTTTGAAAATTATATAGGCCAGTCTGCATCTGTTATTTACATCTCGCCTATGTTGAGAACTTCCTGTAGGTGTTGGTCCAATTAATTATATGCATTATCTTTAGATTTATACAACGTTGTAAGAAAGGTGGGATATAATTTTTTTTAGAGTCTCCAGTCATTCATTGTTTCATATTTCTCCCTGCCCATCCTCTCACCCCAATACACTCTTCTCCTTGAAAAGTAAAACTCTTTCATTGTTATGCAATATAATCTTTTTTTAAGGATGAAGAATGTCAAATATGAAGGACATGCTTCAGGACATGAAAGCTAGTAACTGATGGAGTTCAGACATGAGCTTATAAAAATAAAATTTCAATGACTTTGTTATACCACTTACAACATGTTACTGTATAATGCCCTGAAAAGATACTTTATGTAAATTAATCTTTGAAAATGTCCTCCTACACTTTTCTTCTAGATCTGGAACACTGAATCCAGTCTAATAATCTGTTTTCTATGTACTTGCAGAAGTTAGAATTTCTAACACCTATGAATAGTCATATTTTCAGTTAAGCAATGATATCACTGCATGTGCAATTTTTGCATAGGACATTGTTGTTTGTAGGGACTGTTGAGTTGACTACAGCTCATAGTGATCCTATGAATAACAGATATGAACCCTGTCCTATCTTGTACCATCCTCACACTTTCTAAAACACCAGAGCTCATTGCAGTAGCCACTGTGTCGTTCCGTCTGGTTGAAGGTCTTCCTTTTTTTTTTTTTGCCTACCCTTTACCTTTACAAGCATGAAGTCCCTGTCTAAGGAATACCCTCTCCTAGCAAAGTGCCTGAAGTATGTGAGATGAGGCATTATCATCTTTGCCTCGAAGGAGCACTCTGGGTGCACATTCTCTAGGACATATTTGTTGTTTGGCTTGCAATCCATGAAATATTCAGTACTCTTCCTCAACAACACCAGTAAAAGATATCAATTCTTCCTTTGTAAGTATTATTAATTGCCCAGCTCTCATAGCATTGCAAGTAATCAGAAAGATGATGTCTTGAATCATACACACCTTAGTCCTCAAACTAACATCATTGTTCCTCAAAAATTTGGAGAAGTTGCTGACTTTAGACTTTCCAGCAATGTCTCTCCTAATTTCCTGATGACAGAAAACTGCTCAAACACCACTATGGGTATTGATTGTGGACCCAAGCAAGATGAAACTATTGCCAACTCCAATCTTTTCTCTATGTATCATGATGTTGCCTATTGGTCTACTGGTAATAATCTTTGTTTTCTTTATGTTGAGATGCTATCCATATTGAATGTTGTATTCCTTGATCCTCTGAAACAAGTGCTTCAAGTCCTATTCACTTTCAGCAAGCAAGGTAGTATCATCTGTATAATAATGTTTATTGATGAGTCCTCATTTGATCTTGATGTCACTTCCTTCTTCATAGATTCAAGCTTCTCACATAATTTGTTCAGCATACAGATTGAGTAGGTATGGAGATAGAATACAAAGCTGGCATGTCCTTTCCTTAATTTTGAACCTTGTTTTCTTGCTCTGTTTGCACAACATCCCCTTGTTCTATGTATAGATTTAAGTGAATGCAATTAGGTGTTCTTGTATTTCCATTGTTCTCAAGGTGAGACATAACTTATTATGACCTAAACAGTCAAATGCCTTTGTATATCAATAAAGCCTTAATAGATATTATTCTGGTATTATTTACTTTCAGCTGGGATCCATCTGACATTAGCAATAATATCCTTAGTACCACGACCTCATCTAAATCCTCCTTGAATTTCTGGAAGTTCTCTATCTATGTTCTGTTCTAGGTTTTTTAAATGGTCTTCAGCAGTATTTTGCTTTCATGTGATATTAGTGATTTTTTTCAATAGTTTCCACATTCTGCTGGATCACCTTTCTTGGGAATGGGAACAAATATAGATCTCTTCCAATCAGTCGACCATACATCTGTCTTCCAAGATTCCTGACATAGACATCTGAGTGCATCCAGGGCTGCACCTGGTAGTTGAAACATGTTGATCAGTATCCTGTTGATTCTTAGGACCATTTTCCCTCCCAGTGCCTCCAATGCAATTTCAACTTCTTCATTCATTGCCATTGGCTCTTGTTAACTTCCTGAGATTTTTTAGTGTCAGTCAATTTTTTTGGTACAGTGATTTTATGAATTCCCTCCATCTTCTTTTGGTGCTTTCTAGATCATCCAACATATTGTCCATAGCATCCTTCAATATTACGACTTGAGACTTAAATCTGTTTTTCAGTTCTGTTTAGGAAATGCAGAGCAAATTGTCCCCTTTTTATTCTCCGATTCCAGCTTTCTGTACATTCAATTACACTACTTTATCTTTTCAAGCTGCCGTTTGTAATCTATCTAGTTATTATATAGGGTCATCTATGGTGGAGACATTTAATAGAACTCTTACATTAAAATAGACTATGAAGCAAGACTGGCCATCCACTTCTTCAAGAAAAGGCCCCTAAAAACGCTATGAACAATGAAAGAACACAGATATAGGATTAGATATTGAGCCCAGATTGGAAATCAATCCAAATGAGGAAAAACGATGCAAATATCCTTTAATTGGAAGCAGGAGTGGCACCCACCTCCTAAGCCACATGCCTCTGGAAAGTCTATGAACTTGGCAAAGTGATAATAATTACGGAAAGTCATTAGGTCTTTTGTTCATAGAGTTGCTATGAGTGGCTCTCGACTCAATGGCAATCAACAACAACAACAACATCATTTAATAATAAAAAGCCACCAGGAAACTCTAAGAACAGTAAAGGGACACAGGCAGTTATAGTATTAGCGATAGAACCAGAATAGAATTCAGTCAAAATGGGGGGTGGGAGGGAAGCAGCAAACATCATTTAATAACTGGAACATGGAATGTGTAAAACATGAATGTTTTAAAGTAGAAGTTGTGAAAAATAAGATAAACTGACACTCTAAGCATTAATGAGATAAGATGGACTAGCTTTGGCCACTTTGAATCAGACACTAATATGTAACATTATTCTGGAAATGAAAAACAAATGAAAAATGGTGTTGCATTCATAGTTAAAAAGACAATTTTAAGTTCTATCCTGAATTATAATGTTGTGAGTGATATTATTCAAATGCATACAAAGAAGACCTATTTATATTATTCAAATATACACTGTCATAGTTAAAGGCAAAGAGGAGGAAATAAATTTTTTTACCAAATCTTACGGTCCAAAATTTACCAAACATGCAAAAAGATGATCAATGAAAATTGGTGACTAGAATGTAAAAGTTGGGAACAATGAAGAAGGAATGCTTTGGAATAAATATATTATCTTTCAATTTAAATAGAAGCCAATGCCCTGTTCCCCAGTACCCAGTGCAGCCTCGGGGACTCCAAAGGCTCCAGGCAGGAAGCAGCAGGGGTCTGACCCTCGGTGGGGCCAGCTAGGTAGCAGGAGAGCCAGCAAGCAAGAAATAGGTAGTTTGGGGAGAGTAGGTAGTACTGAGAGTCAGGACCTTGGGGTAGGGGCTGATGAATGTTTGCCAGTGTTGGGACACGGTCCAGGCTTCCTGGGGGAGGAGGCCCACTGGGGCTGGGCCCATAGGTAGTTTGGGGTGCCTCATGCCTGAGGCCTGTGCTAGGTAGTATTTCGTTGGCGCCAGCGCAGAGCCGGCAGGCCTAGGGTTGAGGAGATGTCTGTTGGGGAGCCATTGAGACAGAGGAAGTCCCCACGGAGACCCAGTCTCTGTGGCCATTCAGTCTAGAAAGGTTTAGAGATGGAGGTGATCTCAAATATACAATATTTGCTATTGTAGGAAAAGCCAGCGTGTACGTATTTAGGTGGGGTAGGGTTTGGGGACTGGGTGTTTTGTTGATTTTTTTTTTACATATTTTTTTCTCTTTCATGTTTTGTAAATAAAACCAGTGAGTCTCATAAAGACGCTTTCCCGACTGTCCTGTGCAGCCAGCCCCCTGCCAGGCCCCCTCATTCCTCCTCTTCGTCTTCTTCCTCATCGTCCTCCTCCTCCTCCTCCTCGGCCTTGTCTGTGGCCACTGGGGAGGTGGCAGCCGCGGGCATTCTATAAGTGCTGCAACTTTAGAGGTCCCTCCTCTGGCCTGGACACCCCAAGTTCAGGCCCTTTGCCTGGCTTCTTGAAGGGAGCATTCCCATTTCTGAGCTGGCCACACACCTCCGGGTTAGCTTGAGCTTGGTAGGACTATTGAGATGCTACCAGCCATGCTGACCCCTTCCATTCCCTTGTGTTCTATTGTCCAGCCATGCCCTAATATGTACACGCTGGCTTTTCCTACAATAGCAAATATTGTATATTTGAGATCACCCCCCTCCCATTTATATAGTCTTGGAGCTCATTTGTAAGTCAACGTCTTGACTTGAGAAGGATGTGTTAATAATAGGGTGACTTTGTAGCATGGTGTGTTGTCTTAACTCTGTAGTGGGTGTGGAGGCTGAAGCTCTCCCAAAGTCCTTCATCTCCTGGTTTCGACCCCTCAGCTCCAGCTTGAGGTCCAGGGAAGGTGCGCTTCCCATCTTACCTAACTAGCAATGTTTTATGTTTCAGGAAAAAAAAACAAAGATGCTTGTTGACAAAGAAAAAAAAATGAAGAAGGAATGGTAGTCAGAACATATAGATGAAGTAACACAAAAGAGGCTGGAAATAGAATTCTTGAAATTGAATGTCTAATGATTTATTTATTACAAATTCCTTTTTTAAAAAACACAAATGGCAACTTTACACGTGCACTTCTCTTGATTGTCTACATAGTAATCAGATTGACTATATCTGTGAAAGGAATAGTTGGAGAAATTTATTATCAGCAGTCAAAATTAGGCTGGGGCAGAATATGAAATACACAACCAATTACTCATATGCAAGTTCAAATTGAGGCCAAAGAAAATTCAATAAGTCCATGAGGACCACAATATACTCTTGAGTCTATTCCACTTGAATTTCAAAATCATCTTAAGAATAAGTTTGAAGCACTGAATACCAATGATTAAAGACCAGAGAGAGTAAAAGGTCATTACAAAGAAGAGAGAAGAAACAAAACAAAACAAAACAAAATCGATGTCAAATAAGACTCTGAAAATTACCTTAGTGTGTCCAGAAGCCAAAATAAAGGGAAAAGATGCTGAATTTGCTGACCTAAAAGAGCATGGCACATAGGACATTGTAAATGAGTTTATTATAAGGGAGGTCTGGTGACTTGATGTTAAGGAGTTTCACTGTGAACCCAAATGTGCAGAGTTTGAATCCACAAGCTGTTCCTTTGGAGAAAGATAGGCAGTCTTCTCCAGTGAGATTTACTGCCAATGAAACTTACCAGAGGGAGAGCCATCTATTAGCCTGTTCTAACATGACAGGACACAGCAATAACAAGATAAATGGATTAACAGTATAATGTAATTAAAGAATTAAAATGTATTTGATAATAAAAATTATATTTTAGTAAAAAATAGTTTGAATTTTATTTAACCTAAAAATGGAATGGACCTTCCAAAACCCTAACCTCCAAGGAGAAATTTGGTTTCACCCTCTCCAAGACATACCTATTTGTTTTCTTGGTGGTCCATGGTATGCTCAATATTCCTCTTCAGCACCACTATTCGAAGGCATCGATTCTTCTTCTTTTGTCATCCTTAGTCATTGTCCATCTCGCTAATGCATAGCAAGTAATTGCAAAGACCATGGCCTGGATTAGGCACACCTTAGTCTCTAGACTGACATTGTTGCTTTGAAGCTCTGCCTCACATACTTTGGGCATGTGGCCAGGAGAGACTGGTCCTTCGAGAAGGAGAAGGAGGGAGGGACAGTAGAGAGAGGAAGATCCCAGATGAGATGGATTATACAGTAACTGAGGCAAGGGTTGGTGTGTTAGAATTAGTGAGACTGGCTCAGGACAGGGCAGGGTTCAGAGCTGCTGTACACTGTATTGCTATGGGTCACAGGTGACTTGACAGCACACATTAACAACAACTTTTAGAATGTGTATCAAAACTGTCTAAGGACAAAATGATTCTTGAAACAAGACCATTGTGAATCAAGTCCAAAGAAGTGTTGGAGGGAAGAAAGAGAATTATTACAGTACATTCTTATCATACTAGAGGCATAGTTAGGTTACTACAAAAGAAAATAAAGAAATAGAATACTTCTCATAAATAACCTTTGTGATAACTAAATCCTGAAGAACGATTGTTGGTATGTGTGCCATTGACTTAGAATGAATTCATAGGTGATGCCTGGCAGATTTTTCAGATGCATTTATTTGCAGATCTTTCTCCCATGGAGCAACTGGTGGCTTCAGACTGCATGCCTTTGACTTGGCAGCACAGCTTCTGAAGCTCCATTGAAGAATGAATGTTTTTGTTAAGTGCAGTTGACTGAAGTCTGGCATATACTGACCAACATATGAAGAATAGATCTAAACTATACCATGTGTCATCCATAATATCTCTGACATACGTGATCCTACTGTGCTCATTACTGTGTCAGTCCCTTTTATTAAGGAGCTTCCTCTCCTTCTCTGACCCTACACTTTTCCAAGGATGATGTTGCTTTCCAAGGACCAGCCTCTCTTAACAACATACCGATAGGATAAACCTTTGCCAAAAGCTTGCCTCTAAGGAACTTTCTGACTGTACTTTCTCCAAGATCTATGTTGTTGTTGTTGTTATATTACACTGAGTTGGAATCAACTTCATAGTTAACTCTCCAGTGGGTTTTCATAGGCAGATAATTACATGGGAGAAAATTGTTTCTTCTCCAAAGGTTCAGCTGGTGGATTCGAACTGCATGCTTTTGAGATTACAGTGCAAATTTTTTATCACCAGCTTTTTACTAGGCCACCAGAGCTCCAATATTTGTTGTTGTTATGTGCCATTGAGTTGCCTGTGGCTCATATGGACCCTTTGTACAACATCTCTGAACTTTGCCATATCCTGAGCCAGTCTCTCTGACACTGGCACACCTAATCCCATTGCCCCAGTTATCATGTCAATCCATCTCCTCTGGGGTCTTCCTCTCTTGTGTTGTGCCCCATCCTTCCAAGCATGATGTCCTTCTCCAAAGACTAGTAGCCCACCCCACCACCAACCACCAGATCTCTCCAAGACATATTGTTGTTAAGTGACCCTATGAACAAAAGATCTGAACCCTGTTCTATAACTATAATTATTTTTCTAATGTTCATAGAGTTTTCAAAAGTCTGTTGTTTAAGAATTGGATGCCAATCCTGCTTTTAAGCCTTTCTTAGTCTGTGAGCTCTACCAAACTTTGTCCACCATGGGTAAACATTATGACATTTGACACATTAGTGGCACAAAGTTCAGTATCAGAGCAACCCCAAGTTATCTCAGTACAGCAAACTGATAGAATAGTGCTATCACACTTAAAACAATGTTCTTCCCAAACACAATTAACATAAACCAACTTTTGAATACAAACGCCCACCCACAAGGTCCCAATTGACTTAAACAAGAGGCTTCCAGCCCATAAATGATTGTAAATCCAGTAAATCCAGGTAACCAATCAGTTCACACATAATTGTGAATAAAGCAAACTGACCAGTTTATGCCTGACTTTTTTAACGAAGACATATAGTAGCATATAATTTGCAATTGCTGTTGTTATTATGTGCCATCAAGTCACTTGCAACTCATAATCTGTGTACAACAGCTCTGAAGCCTGCTCTATCTTGAGCCAACCTCATTGTCTCTGATACATCTATCCCCATTACCCCAGTCATTGAATCAATCCATTTCATCCAGAGTCTTCTTCTCTTGTACTGTCCTTCTACCCTTCCTAACATATAACCCCTCTGCAGGGACTGTTTCTTTCTTGCAATATGTCCAAAGTATATCAGACAGAGCTTCAGAATCCTTGCCTCCAAGGAGCAGCCTAGTTTCACCCTCTCCAGGATAAACTTGTTCTCCTTGCAGTCCATGCTATATTCAATACTCTTTTCTAGCAACACAATTCCAAGGCATCAAATCTCCTTGTAGGGGTTTAAAAATTAAATCAATATACATCCATACGATGTTGTTTTGCATCATTGAGTCACCAGGAACTCCGAAATCTACCCTATCCTGAGCCAATATCATTGTCTCTGATAGACCCAATCCCACTTCTTTAGTCAAAGAGTCAATCCATCTCATTCTGGGTCTTCCTTTCCTGCACTGTCCCTCTACAATTCAAAGCACAATGTCCCTCTCCACAGGCTGGTCCCTCCTGTACAAATGCCCAAACTATGTGAGATGAAGCCTCAAAATCCTTGCCTCCAGGGGACAACATGGTTTCACTCTCTCCAGGGCAGACCTGTTTGTTCTCCTGGCAGTACATGGAATATGCAATACACTTCTCCAGCACAACAATTCAAAGGTATCAATCCTTCTATCATCCTTACTTATTGTCTAGCTCTCAGATGCACACCAAGTAATTGCAAAGACCATGGCCTAGATCAGGTACTCCTTAGTCTCCAGACTGAGGTTGTTCTTTAGTACTGTAGAGACGTCGCTGAGAGAAGACTTACCCAGTGCAATTTTTTTTTTAATTCCTGACTGCTGTTGCCGAGAGTGTTGCTTGTGGAACCAAGCAAGCTGAAGTTATCAACAACACAAATTTTTTGTCCATCTATCATGATGCTGCCAATCATCTCAGTGATGAGAACCTTTGTGTTTCTTGATGTTGAGCTTCAATCCATACTGCAGACTACAATCCTTGACCTTCTGCAGCAAACATCTCAAATCCTATGCAATTCCAGCAAGTGAAGTTTTGTCATAAGATAGGTTGTTCATGAGCCTTCCTCCAATCCTAGTACCACATTCCTCTTCATTGAATCCATTCTCCCAAATGAGTCACAGACAGCTCTGGGGGTATAGTGGTAAGAAATTGTCCTGTCATACCAAAGGCACAGAGTTCAAGTCCACCAGGTACTAAACAGGAAAAGGAGGAGAAATCTTCTGTGGAATTTACTGCCCCTGAAAACCTGTTGGAGGATCTGCTATAGATTAATTCTGAGTCAACAGCACACAACAATAGCATGAGTCATTCAATGGCACCTAACAAGTGTGCCTCTAAATACCGTAAATCCATATAATTAACATATAAATTAGTAGATATGGTACATTTATATGTAATCATTTCTGTTGAAAGTTACTTCCACTCCATTGTTGTTGTTGTGTACCATCGACCTAGAACTGATCCTTAGCTGGCCCCCTGCAGAGACAGTTAACCACTCCAGGAGGAGACTGCCCATCCTTTTCCTGCGAAACAGCTGGTAGATTCAAACCATGTGCCTTCGGAATTACAGCTCAGCTTCTTATCACTAGTACACCAGTACTCCCTCTAGCTCTATTAGATAATACAATTACTTACATTAGAAATTTACTTTCCCTGATGAAGTTTGAAGGTAGGCATCTCAGGTTGGAGCAGTTTCTAAAATGCTATGAAGTATCCAAATACTTTCTGTCTTTGTTCTGAGACTTTTCAGTTGTTTCATATGAAACAGTTATGTGCTTTAACACCAAAAGGCAACATTCTCTGGTGGTTCAAATCCACCAGTTGCTCACCAGTAGTAGATGGACAATTGCTTCTCATGAATTTATAGGTTCTGAAAACTTACTGGAGGGTCAGCTATGAAATGGTTCTGTCTCAAAGACAGTTTCAGGTTTGTAATTTGAGTTGTGGAGATGATCTGAGTAAAATAACTCAGTCACAAAAGGAGTAATATTATATGTTGTTGTTGTGTGCCTTTGAGTAGAGACCACTATTATAAAATGGTAAAGAAAGGCTTATACAGAGATGATTACAAGAAAATGAGGGAGAAGAGGCTCCACCCCCAGGGCCAGCACCTCCTCCCAGAGCTAACACTCCCCCTTGGGCCCCACCCCCAGTGTCCCCTGCCTACCAACCCTTAGGAAATGTTCACTTGCCCAGAAGACCTACCCAGCATCTCAACATCATTGGGAAATAGACGAGAAATGAGCAGACAGAAGTCACCAGAGACTGGTGATTTCATCCCAGGTTAGCTATGGGAGAGTGGGGGGGGGGGTAAGTGCTGGCAGGGCAAGAGGAGAGAATGGAACAGGATGCTGATGGGCCAGAAATGAAGGGTCGGGGCCATTGTACTAGTGACAAAAGAGGAGCAAACATGGAACATGTTAGCTGTGTTTTGTTCTTTGGGTAGAATGCTTCTCTCTGTCAGATGATGCTCCCACTTGAAGAACCCAAAGTATATCTGATTAGAAAACCCTATGTACAACAGAGCGCACTTAGATTGTTGTTGTTTTGTTATGTGCCATCGAGTCGTTTGTGACTCATAGCGACCCTATGCACAACAGCCCTAAACCCTGTTCTATCCTGTGCCAATCGCACTGACCCAGACACACCCATTCTAATTACCCCAGTCACTGAATCAATCCATCTCATAGAGGGTCTTCTCCTCCTACACCATCACTCCACCCTCCCAAGCATGATGTCCCTCTCCAAGGACCCGTCCCTCCTTGCAACATGCCCAAAGGATGTCCGACGATGCCCCAGAATCCTTGCCTCCAAGGAGTTGCTGGGTTTAATCCTCTCCAGAATGAATCTGTTTGTTTTCTTGGCAGTCCATGGTACATTCAATACTTTTCTCCAGCACCACGGCTCAAAGGCATCAATTCTCCTTCTGTTCTCCCTAGTCATTGTCCAGCGCTCTGATACATAAAAAGTGATTGCAAAGACCACAGCCTGTATCAGGCACACCTTAGTCTCCAGAGAGACACCATTGCTCTTGAGTACTTTAGAGAGGTCCCTAACAACAGACTTTCCCATCGCAATACGCTTTTTTGTTTCCTGACTGCTGGTGCCAAGAGTGTTGACTGTGGAGCCGAGCAAACTGAAGCTTTGAACAATCTCAATTTCTTCGCCATCCATCCTGATCCTACCAATTTGTCCAGTGGTGAGAATCGTTGTCTTCTTGACATTGAGCCTCAGTCCATACTGAAGGCTGCAGTCCTTGACCCATCGCAGCAAGTGCATGATGAGGTCCTCCTCAGTTTCAGCAAGCAGGGTTGTGCCATCTGCATAACACAGATTATTAATAGATCTTCCACCAATCCTGATGCCACAATTCTCCTCATAGAGCCCAGCCTCTCGGATAATCTGCTCTGCATACAGGTTGAAAAGGTATGGAGACAGGACACATCCCTGGTGTATACCCTTCCCAATTTTGAACCATGCAGTGTTACCCTGCTCTGTTCTGACAACTGCCTTTTGGTCCAAGTATAGGTTTCGTATTAGTACGAATAAATATTCTGGGATTCCCATTCTTCTCAGAGTCAGCTAGCGTTTGTTATGATCCACACAGTCAAACGCCTTTGCATAATCAATGAAACACAGATAGACATTCTTCTGGTATTCTCTGCTTTCAGCTAAGATCCATCTAACATCAGCTACAATATCCCTAGTACCACGACCCCTTCTAAACCCAGCCTGGACTTCTGGCAATTCTCTGCTGATGGGTTGTTCCAGTCGTTTTTTGGATAATCTTCAGTAGAATCTTGCTTGCATGTGAAATCACTGATACTGTTCTGTAGTTTCCACACTCAGTTGGGTCACCCTCCTTTGTAATGGGAACAAATATAGATCTCTTCCAGTCAGTTGGCCAAATGGTTGTTCTCCCAATATCTTGAAACAACTTGGTGAGCACATCCAGGGCAACATCTGTTATCTGAAATTCTTCAATTGGTATACCATCTATTCCTGGGGCCTTATTTTTAGCTATTTCCTTCAAAGCAGCTTGAACTTCTTCCTTTATCACCATAGGCTCTTGCTCATATGTTATTTCATTAAATTCTTCTGTATCTGCCAATTCCTTTTGATACAATGACTCATATGATGCATAGTTGATTGAAAAACAAATATAGTTTACAAAGTTTCACTTAAATGGCAATATAAAGTAAAAATGTTTAAAAATAAACACATATTTGTGTGACTCACTGACTCAACTATTTCTCCTTCTACTTGATTAATAATAACTTGTGTTCCCTACCAAAATAAAGGGGGGAAAATTTAATGCCAACTTTTCTTCTTGTTGAGTACCATTGAGTACAAACCAACTCATAACCAACGCTTCAGGAAGTTAATAGCATGAAAGGAAACTGCTCCCATGGAGCAGCTTGTGGATTTGAACCATGTGACTTTGGGATTACAGACCGGTTTCTTACGACTAAGCCACCAGGGCTCCCTCAATTCAATCTCTTTGATTCCAACTCATGAAAGGAGAAGAGATTGTTCATCTTTTTTCCATTAGCTTCTGCTGGATACGAACTGCTAGAAATGAACAGCCTTTTGGATATCAGTGTAACACACTACTGACTAGGCTAAGAGAACTTTGCCACTATTGCCATCTAGTTATACTGAGTTAATATATATAGATAAGCATATTTCCATTTAAAAAATGTTGTTTTCAGTAAAGAGGTAGTAAAGGAATGAAAAGTATTTTTTGGGGGGTGGACCACTTACTTTGTATGCAAAAATAAGGAATAGTCAGAAAACTTGGGAAAAGTTTTGAAGAAAATTATCACTCATATTTTCATGAGCTATAGTTCCGATTGGAAAGACTATGGTCTGAATCAGATGCACCTTAGTCCTCAAATTTACATCATCACTCCTCAATAATTTGGAAAGGTCCATAACCTCAGATTTTTCCAAGTACAATGTGTCTTCTTATTTCCTGATTGTCCTGACTGTTGATTCCAAAGGGTGTTTATTGTGGATCCAAGCCAAGATGAGCTGTTGACAGTTTCAGTCTCCTCTCCATTCATCATAACGCTGCCTATCAGTCCAGCGGTAAAAATCTTTGTTTCCTGGACATTGAGATGCAATCCAAACCAAAGGCTGCATTCTTTGATCTTCTGCAACAAGATGTCTTGACACATGCAAGCTGGTAGGCTCAAGAGAGTGAGGGGCGCCACACTTGCCCCAAAAGACAGTAGGGATGCAATACATCTTACATCTCGACACATCTCCTGGATTTTGTGCACCAGATGTTAGGTCTTCGCACCAGATGTAAGGCCAAGAACTCAAGGAAGGGACCAGAGAGAAAAAAAGAAAGCTTAAAGTAGCTTTATTAAGGGGACTCCTGGGCAGGATTTCTTGGTCTGGAGACAGAGACAAACCAGGGGGA
>NW_006399894.1:6560864-6574096 GCF_000299155.1 Elephantulus edwardii
AAGAATAGTCTTTTGTCTTTCCAGTGTGTCATCTATTTCTGAAATTTTAGTTGTAATATTGCGAATTTCATTTTGCTATTTGCGGTGTTGTTGTTGTTGTTGATTGCCATTGAGGTAAGTACGACTCTTAATGACCCTATGAACAAAACATTTATCAAAGTTCCTAGAGTTCATAGAGTCTCCAGAGGCATGCTGTTTAGAAAATGAATGCCACTCCTGCTTGCTGTTTGTGTAATGCTTCTAATTCTCTATTTATTTTATCTGTTTGTGTAAAGATGACCACCAAAGTGTTTTCATTTTGCTGAACTTTTGTTCTACCCAAATATGTCTGTGAGTTCCAGGAAAAAAATAATCTGATTACTATTTACCCCTAGACACATGGTTTTATGACCCACCCCAGGAGATAAAACAAGGAGTGATGAAATAATGGCAAATGGCCCCAAGCCCTTAAACTGCTGTGATACCTCCCTAACCAGCCAGTGTAAAATGGATAAATGCCCCATTCTTCTATTTGTTTGGAAGTGACATGAATTGAGCTTTAGCAAGCTTTCACCAAAGCATGCCTTTAAAATAAAACATATTTGCTATACAAAAAAAAAAGAGTGTGAATAAAGATGACAGAAGAATTGACACCTTTGAACTGTATTTTTTGTAGAAGAGCGCTAAACATCTCATGGATGGGCAAAAGAACAAACAGATATGTCTTGGAGAGGGTGAAGCCAAAGTGCTCTTTGGAGACAAGAATGATAAGACTTTGCCTCACATACTTTGTGCATGTTGCTAGGAGAGGTTATTCCTTGGAGAAGGACACAATGCTGGGAAGAGTGGAGAGTTGGCAAAAAAGTAGGAAACTTCCAACGAGATGGATTGTCATAGTGACTGCTGCGATGGGGTTTACTG
This sequence comes from Elephantulus edwardii, assembly GCF_000299155.1. Taxonomy (NCBI): domain Eukaryota; kingdom Metazoa; phylum Chordata; class Mammalia; order Macroscelidea; family Macroscelididae; genus Elephantulus; species Elephantulus edwardii. Next base: position 6,561,765 of record NW_006399894.1, read on the forward strand.
TGTCTGGAAGTGTTAGGATGGTTAAGCTCTTTTGTAAATAGGGTCACTATGAGTTGTACTTGACAGCACCTAACAACAACAACAAAACAGTTGATGATGGCTTAGATAATACAGAATTGCAAAGAACATTTTCCTCAGATCATTTATTTAGGTTTTGTTTACTTATATAAGTCTAAAATACTTATTGCAGCATCCTTCAATTATATTTTGCTTCTCTACTATAAAATAATGCTATGAATTATTATCCTTACATTTAAAATAATTATGTTATTTTGTTTAAGTTTCTAGAAGTAGATGTACTTTGTTGAAATCTTAGAATACAATTATATTTAAGATATGTTTAAATCTTGACTCTTACTGCCAAAAGTTTAACAAATGGATTATTGCTAACTACTGTAACTAATGCGAAACCTATATTTGGACCAGGAGGCAGTCCTCAGAACAGAGCAAGGGAACACTGCATGGTTCAAAATTGGGAAGGGCATACGCCAGGGATGCATCCTATCTCCATACCTCTTCAACCTATATGCAGAACAGATTATCCGGAAGGCTGGGCTCTATGAGGAGAAATGTGGGGTCAGGATTGGTGGACAATTTATCAACAATCTGCGTTATGCGGATGACACAACCCTGCTTGCTGAAACTGAAGAAGACCTGAAGCACCTGCTGCAGAGGGTCAAGGACTGCAGCCTACAATATGGATTGAGGCTCAATGTCAAGAAGACAAAGATTCTCACCACTGGACCAATTGGCAGCATCAGGATGGATGGTGAAGAGATTGAGATTGCACACAGCTTTAGTTTGCTTGGCTCCACAGTCAACATTCTTGGCACCATCAGTCAGGAAATTAAAAGGCGCATTGTCATGGGAAAGTCTGCTGTTAGGGATCTCTCCAAAGTACTGAAAAGCAATGGTGTCTCTCTGGAGACTAAGGTGTGTCTGATACAGGCCATGGTCTTCGCCATCACTTGTTATGCATCAGAGAATTGGACAGTGACCAAGGAGGATAGAAGGAGAATTGATGCCTTTGAGCTGTGGTGCTGGAGAAGAGTATTGAGAATACCATGGACTGCTAGGAAAACAAACAGATTCGTCCTGGAAAGGGTTAAACCGGGTGGCTCCTTGGAGGCAAGGATTGTGGGGCTCCATCTAACATACTTTGGACATGTTGTAAGGAGAGACCGGTCCTTGGAGAGGGACATCATGCTTGGGAGGGTGGAGGGACAGCACAGGAGGGGAAGGCCCTCTATGAGGTGGATTGATTTAGTGACTGCGATAATTGGGATGGGAGTGTCAGAGACAGTGCGATTGGCACAGGACAGAGCAGAGTTTAGGGCTGTTGTACATAGGGTCGCTATGAGTCGCAAGTGACTCAACGACACATAACAACAACAACAACAACAACAACAACAACTGTAACTACAGCAATAAATTGTTATTTTAAATACACTTAAATTGGACATTATAGTTTTAAACCCTTTGGAATGTTTATGAGCGAAATTAATTGTTTTAATTTGCATTTTTGGTGTCTGAACATTTTTACATTTTCCTGTTTCTTAATCGTTTATAGTTCCTATTTAACTTTTGGAAATCTTACTGTTATTTCAGTTTTCTTGTCATTAACAATTTTACTATCTTTCTTAATAATATGTGCAGCTTTTTTGCCGTACTTCTGACTATTCACTGCCAAAACATTTGATAAGTCATTTCCTCAGGTTGTTGCTTTTGTTATGTGCTGTTGAATCACCTGTGACCCATAGCACCTCTGTGTACAACAGCCCTAAACATTATCCTGTGCCAGTCTTATTGTCTGTAACACATCTACCTCCATTACCCCAGTTATTAAATCAATCCATCTCATTGAGGGTCTTCCTCTCCTGCACTGTCCCTCCACCCTCCAAAGCATGATGTACTTCTCAAAGGACTGCTCCCTCCTTGCAACACGTTCAAAATGTGTCAGACGAAGCTTCAGGAGCTTGCCTCCAAGGAGCAGCCTTGTTTAACCTTCTCTGGGACGAACCTGTTCATTCTCTTAGCATTCCATGGTTTATTCAACACTCTTCTGCAACACCACAGCTCAAAGGTGTCAATTCTTCTTCTATCATCCTGATATCTGATACATAGCAAGTGAGTGCAAAGATGATGCCCTGGACCAGGTGCACCTTAGTCTCTAGACTGACAGCATTGCTCTTCAGTACTTTGGAGAGGTTTCTGACAGCAGACTTTCCTAACGTTATTTGGTATAAATTTTTGTAATTTATATATGTAAATGATTATATATAATTTGAATATGTGAGTAATATATGCTAAGTAAGTGAATATACATAATATATTTTTAAGAGATCTCTATTAAATGTACACTAACATTGATTAATACTTAATTAGAACACTTAATTATGTTCGTGAGAAACCTATTCTGAGATCAAGAGGCTGTTATGTGAACAAAGGAAGGGAACAGTAAGTAGTTTAAAATTAGAAAATTGTACATCAGAATTATAGACTTTCCTAATTCAAGCAGTATGCTTAACAATGAGAAGCTGGATTCTGTGAAGGAGCATGTGGAATTAGAATCAGAAGAAGACTAATCAATAAACTGTGTTATGAAGCTGATACAACCTTGCTTGCTGAAAGTGAAGAGGACTTGAAGCACTTGATGCAGAGGATCAGTATGGATTGCATGTCAACATCAAGAAAATATGAAAACAGGTCAGAATAAGAGGTGCATAGGAAAGTGAACTGGACGAGGATAAAGGAGGACATTATGCAACAATGAATGAATTTTTGTAAGTGATCTGGGAGTGGAAAGAGAGGAAAATGTGTAACCATGAATAAATGAAAATCCAACTTTTCTGTAAACTTTAGTTAAAATCACAGTTGAAAAAAAAAGAGAGGGGAGGAATTCTCATCATTGGACCAATAGGCAACCTTATGACAGAAAGAGAAAATATGAAACTAAGATTGTGAATAACTTCATCTTAATTAGGTCCACAAATAACACCCTTGGTATCAGCAGTACAAAATCAGCAGATGTATTGCACTGGGGAAGTCTGCAATCAGGAACTTCCCAAATTATCAAGGGACAATGGTGTCATTTTGAGGACTAAGGTATAACTGATTCAGGCCATGGTCCTTTTTCTATCACTTCCTATGCATCTAAGAGCTGAATAATGAATAAGGATGGCTGAAGAATTGTTGTCTTTGAGCTCTAGTGTTGGAGAAAAGTACTGAATTCCAAATGAGCAAAGAGATATATTTTGAAGAAGATGTTCCTTGGAGGTAAAGGTGATGAAGTTTTATTTCACAGAAATTGAGCATGTTTCTATGAGAGACTATTCCTTGGAAAGTGACATCATGCTTAGAAAGGTTGAGGATCAGCCAAAGATAGGGAAGTCCCTCAATCAGATGGATTGACACAATGACTAGCAATCAGCTTGAGTATGTCAGAGAATAAGAGACTTGCCTATAATAGGACAGGGTTCAGGTCTGTGGTTTGTAGCCTCCAATCCATCAGGGACTCCACTGGGTAAAGAAGCGAAACCGTCTTTGAGAGTTATTATCTTAGAAACCTGTTGTTGCACCAGTAATGGCTGAGTTCCAATTCCATAATAATGAGTAAGGTGAATGAGTGAGTGTTGAGTGGATTTTCAATTTAAGGTGACCTTTGTCGAACAGGATGAAAGACTGCCTGGTCCTGCATCCTCCTCACCAGCATTACTATATTTGAACCCATTCTTAAAAGTACACCAATTCATCTTAATAAAGATAGCCCTCTTTTTCACTGACCCTCTATGTTATGAATTTTTACGCAGTTTATATTATTCATTTAAAAGTAAGAAGTGCCATTATTTTCTCTAAACATTAGGTATAAGCCCTTCATCACATGAGCCATTGCAAAATAAATTTTCCTAGTCTGTAGGCTCTCCTTTTACTCTTTCGTAAAGACATTTTTGATGCATATAAGAGTTAAATTTATAGAAGATTCTACTCATCTATTTTATTGTCTCCTGATTGTGCATTTTATATTATGTTTGTTAGTCTATTTATAATGTAAATTAAGACTCCTAAGTTTGTTCCTTGCTGGCTTGTTATTGTGTGTCCTTCAATTGGACCCAACTCCCGAAGGTTTTTAGAGACAATTTATGACATGGGAGGAGACTGTTCATCTTTTTCTCACAGAGCAGCTGCTGGATTTGAACTGCATGCCTTTGAAACTACAGCATAGATTCTTACCACTAGGCCACTTGGTGCCTTAGTGGGAAGGAGTTGTGCTGTCAAAGCAAAGGTATATAATTTGAATCCACCAGCTGCTCAAAGGAGAAAGACAACCAATTTCCTCTTTTAGATTACTTCCTCTGAATAGCCACTGGAGGGTCAGCTCTGGGCCAATTCCAACTCAGCTATACACAAAAATAGCAACAACAAAAAATTTGTAACTTTTTATTTCATGTTCCTTATCCTTTTCCATTTACTCTTTAGATCCTGAATCTATCCTGAATTCACTTTCTTATAAGACCACAGTTTTAAAGTTAAGGAAAAGATTATATACAGAAATAACTAATCTAGTATGCCTATCCGGTGGGGGTGGGGGGCAAGGAGTAATAGAAAAATGAATTTTATTTTTAATTTTTTTTAAATTTTATTATTTTGTGTGTGTGAACTGTCAAATCGGATCTGACTGGTAGAGGAGGAGATTACCCCTCCTTCTTTAGCAGAACATCTGGTGGTTTTGAACCATGTTACTCTGGGATTACAGTGCAACTTCTTGACACTAGGCCACCAGAGCTCCCTAGAAAAATAATTTTTAAACAAGGAACATTTGTTAGGATGAGTGAAGGGAAGAACAATGTGGAATTATAACTAATATTATGTAACAGAAAACACATGAATGATTGAATGGGAAAAGACAATATGCCTGGCAAACAGGAGCTCAAATCTTAAGGTTAAAAATACTAAAAAACAAAACAGACAAACAAAGAGTAGGACCAAGATGAATGCCTGAACAGGCTCTGAATATTGCACTAGAGCACCCAGAAGCCAAAGCAAAGGGAAGAAGGCAGGAAATTAAGGAGCTAAACAGAAGATTTCAAAAGAAAGCTGCTTTAATGGAACTGGCAAAGAAGCAAGGCCCCAGGAATTCATGGAATACTAACTGACTGACATATTTCAACAAGCAGATACAGCCTGGAAACACTGACCAGACTGTGCCAAGAAATCTTAAGGACAATCATCTGGCCAACTGACTGGAAGAGATGTATATTCATTACCATTTCAAAAAAAATTATAATCCAATGGAGGGTGGAGATTATTGAATGGTATTACTAATATTATATGAAAGCAAAATCTTGCTAAAGATCATCCAAAAACAACTGGAACATTACAATAACAGAGAACTCCCAAAAATACAAACTGAGTTTAGAAGATGCCTTGGCACAAGCGACATCATTGCCAATATCAGCTGGATCTTGACTGAAAGCTGAAAGCAAAGTACCAGAAAATACATATATCTATGTTTTATTCACTATGCAAAAGCATTTGACTGCATAGATCACAACAAATTATGGTTAACCTTGAGGAGAATGGGAACCCAAAAACACCTGATGGTGCTCATACAAAATCTATACTTAGACCAGAAGACAGTTGTCAGAACAGAGCAAGAAACCACTGTATGGTTCAAAATCAGCAAAGGAGATGTGACAGAGATGTGTCCTGTCTCCATACTTTCTCAATATGTCTGAGGAATAGCTCATTTGAGAGACTGAACTTTATGAGGAAGAATGTGGCATCAGGATTAGAGGAATACTCATCAGCAATCTGCATTATGTAGATGACACAACTTTGCTTGCTGAGATTGAAGAAAGACTGAAGCATTTGCTTCAGAAGATCAAGGACCATAGGCGGCAATATGGATTGAAGCTCAATATCAATGAAATGAAGGTTCTCACCACGGAGCCAATTGGCAGCACTATAGATGAAGAAGAGATGGAGAGATTGTTAACAATTCAGCTTCTTTGGTTCTGCAGTCAACACACTTGGCACCAGCCATCAAAAGATAAATTGTGTTAGGAAAAATCTGTTGTCAGAGTCTGCTCCAAAGTGCTGAAGAACATTGATGTCAGTCTAGGGACTAAAGTGCACCTGATCCAGGCTGTGGTCTTGCTATGCATCAGAGAGCTGGACAATGACTAAAGATGACAGAAGAAGAACCGATGCTTTTGAGTTGTGATGTTGGAGAGGAGTACTGAACATATCATGGACTGCCTAGAGAACTAACGAGTATATACTGAAGAGGATGAAAACCAAACTACTCCTAGAAGGCAAGGATTTTGAAGCTCCATCTCATACTGGGGCATGTTGCCAAGAGGAACCAGTCATTGGAGAAGGACATCATGCTTAGAAGGGCGAAGGGACAGCACAGGTGAGAAAAAACCCAGATGAGATGGCAGAATACCAGAGGAATGTCTATCTGTATTTCATTGATTGTGCCAAGGAATTTGACTGTGTGGATCACAGCAAACTGTGACTGACTCTGAGAAGAATGGGAATTCCAGAACACTTGATTGTGCTTATGTGAAACTTATACTTGGACCAGGAGGCAGTCATCAGAACAGAGCAAGGAAACACTGCATGGTTCAAAATTGGGAAGGGTGTGTGTCAAGGATGTGTCCTATCTCCTTATCTTTTCAATCTAGATGTGGAACAGATTATCCAGGAGGGTGGGCTCTGTGTCATTAGGATTGCAGGTAGACTCATCAACAATCTGTGTTATGCTAATGACACAACCCTGCTTGCTGAAACAGAGGAGGACCTGAAGTGCTTGCTGAGGGTCAAGGACTGTAGCCTACATTATGGATTGAAGTTTAATGTCAAGAAAACAAAGATTCTCACCACTGGGCCGATTGGCAGCATCATGATAGTTTGCTTGGCTCTACAATCAACACTCTTGGTACCAGCAGCCAGGAAATTAAATGACAAATTGCATTGGGAAAGTCTGCTGTCAGAAACCTCTCCAAGGTACTGAGAAGCAACCATGTCATTCTGGAGACTAAGGTGTGCCCGATACAGGTCTTGGTCTTTGCAATTTCTTGCTATGCATCTGAGAACTAGGCAATTACTAGGGATGATAAAAGGAGACTTGAAGCCTTGGAGCTTTTGTTCCAGAGAAGAGTATTGAACATACTATGAGCTACCAGGAGGAAAAACAAGTTCATCCTGGAGAGGGTGAAGCCAGGCTGATTCTTGGAGGCAAGATTCTAAAGCTTCGTCTGACATATATTGGACATGGTTAAGGCGGGTTCAGTTCTTGGAGAGGGACATCATGCTTGGGAGAGTGGAGGGACAGTGCAGGAGAGGAAGACCCTCAATGAGATGGACTGATTTCTTAACTGGAGTAAAGGGGATAGACGTGTTGAAGACAATAAGATTGGCAAGGGAAAGAGAAGGGCTTAGGGCTGTTGTACCTAGGGTCGCTTTGAGTCACAGGAGACTCAAAGGCACATAACAACAACAACAACATGTCAGAGACAGTGAGATTGGCTCAGGAGAGAGCAGGGTTCAGAGCTATTGTGCATAAAGTCCCTATGAGTCATAGCTGATTCAACAGCACATTATAACAAGAACATCATTCAATATCTTGTTGTGTGCCATCAAGTCATAACTAAATCATAGCTTACCCAGCAGGCGGTTTTCGGAGGCAATAAACTCCATAGGAGGAGACTGCTTATTCTTTTCTTGAGGAGAAGCTAATGAATTAAAATTGTGTGCCTTTGAGATTGCAATACAATGTCTTTATTTCAAAATGTAAAATTTATCATATAAATAAAGTTTCCACAAATGCTTTAAAATTCACTAATCTGAGGAAATATATTAGTAAAGGTTTTAATGTATGCATAAATATCCAATTATAATATTTATTATAGCTACTTATTTTTATTTCTTAAACTTCCTGAAATCTATTGGTAATGTGTTAAATATGTATTAGCAAGGTATTAATATCTAATTTGACTGAATCATTTCATTAAAACAATAGTGAAATTCAGATTTCAAAAATAATTTTTCTTTTTTCTAAAATAGAACAATATGTAATTACCTAAATCTATGTTATAATTTGCTCTTTTCATGCTACTTTGGATGTATTATCATTAATGCTAATAATCTGCCTTGGGTAATTAGTAGAGATTTTCATACTCCAAAAGTGAATAAATGAATAATAAAATAACCCTATATTAAAAATATGCACATTGTGACTACAATGTAGCAATAATAATCCTGTCTAAACTCATACTACTAGCTAGAAAGTAAAAGTCAATACCCCCAAGACACCCCTTATTTTTGCCATTAATTAACATTTTGTCATCTGGAGTGTACATTAATAAATATTGATTATTGATTACATATTTTGAATGCTTATTTACCAAGCCTTTCAATTATCCCATCTGTAATGTGTTTATATTCAGTTAAAATACTAGCTATTTGAGTCACTGATGTACATACTGAGAACTAAGCTTAGATGACTTGTAAACCTTCAGAGTTTCATACATTCTTATTACATTGTCAAATTTGAATTTAGTCTAAATTATTTTTTGTTTTTAAAACTAAGCATAGTCATATATTTTAATCCTTATGTTTGAGTTGGTAGAATTCTTCCATTTCCTCCTCTTTGGCTCTGGTTGTTGGCACATATATGTGAATGATGATGATATTCAATGGACTTCTTTGTATGTCTATGGCTAGCATCCTGTCACTCACATCATTGTTTTTTAAGATGTATCTAGAAATGACTTTTTTAACTATGAAAGCAGCCCCATTTTTCCTCACTTTTCATCTCCATCATAGTAGATTATGTGAATGTCTGACTCAAAATGCCCAATGCCATTCCATCTCACCTCTCCAAAACCTAGTGTGCCAATATTTTATTTCTTAACAATATCCAATTTTCCTACATTCATGGTCCTCTCATTCCATGTTCCAGTCACTAGTGTCTGCTTAAAACTGTTCCTCCTCCTTTGTGTTTCCATACTTCAGGGCTCAGCCTTAGTTGTTGTATATGCTAGTCTATGTGTGCTCTGTTGTACAAAGAGTTTTTGAAGGCCTGCTCTTTCAGAAGTGGATGACCAATGCTTTTTCCTAGTCTGTCTTAATTTGAATGCTCAGATTTAGAACATTATCTGACAGACAAGCATTTTACTGAAAAGAGCAGATGAAAGGAATTTCCCTAATTATAGAACTAATCAATAGCTTAAGTATTGTCCTTGGCCTTGACACCTTGGTCTTGACCCACCCATTTCCCTTCTGCACCAACATTTCCTTCTACTCCCACCTACTGCATTCAACACCTATCTCACCCTTTCCAGCCCTTGATGTGATGGCTTATATCTCATGCTTTCTGGGTTCTATGATTCTGAGCGCCTCAAGCTGCTGCCAGTTTCTTCTGCTACAGCCAATATCTCTTGAGTCTAGGAGTCTGTAAGGCCAAACATCAGGTACTAATATCAGGGAAGGCATCCTATCTCAGACAGTTCTGAGGAAAATTTGAACTTGCCTTGAACTCTTGCTCTAGGATTGACTTCTTGTGCCTTAGGGCCTCTTCTCTTATTTGTAGTACACTGTAGTCACAATGGAATAGTTTCCCAGGGAAAGGTGATGTGTCCTGTAGATCCGGTATAATAATGGGCACTGGAATGCAAAAGTTGGGAACCAGGACAAGGAATAGTATTTGGAAAACATGGACTTAGTGACAGAAATGAAGCTGGAGATAGAATGATAGAATTTTGCACAATCAATAATATATTCATTGCAAATATGTTTTATAAGAAATGTAAATGCATGTTATGCACGTGGATTTCACCTGGTGGTGTGCATAGGCATCATATTGATTACATCTGTGGAAAGAACTGCTGGAGAAGCTCAATATCAGCTGTGAAAACTAAGCCAGGTATGATTGTGCAACAGACCACCAACTACTCATATGCAAGTCCAAGCTGAATCTAAGGAAAATTAAATCCACAGGAACCAAAATTTAACCATGAGATTATCTCACCTGAATTTCAAAACCATGTCAGGAACAGATTTGAGAACTTGAACACTAATGAGTGAATACCAGATGAGCTGTGGGAGAATAACAAGAACGTAATCCAGGAAAAAAGCAAAAGAGGCCATTAGAAAGAGAAAGACAGAGGAGGATGAAGAGAACCAGATGGATGTTAGAACAGACTCTGGATATCACACTGGAACACCAAGAAGCCAAAGCAAAGGGAAGAAATAAAAATATTAAAGAGCTGAATAGAAGATTTCAAAGGGAAATGCAATAAGACAAAGTATTACAATTAAATGTGCAAAGGGCTGGAGTCAGAACATCTTAATTCATTTGTTTACTTAGTAAATTTTAGAAAAATTAAAATATTGCTTTAACATACAGTTTTGTCTAGCACTAATATTCAAGACTAGGTAATAAAAATGCCTGAATAAGATACCAAGAAATCCCACTGAGGAGAGGAAACTTTAGGCCCAAAAGAGGAGAAAATAAATGAAAAACTTTCCATTGTCTTCATTCCTTTTAAAAAATACCTCATACAACAAAGGAGTACTGACAGTGTGAGCTTAGATTTTCTTCTATGTGCATTTTCATGAAGACTACTCCTGGAAAGATATTCTGGAGAAGGTTCTCAAGGGGTATTGATCTGATTTGTTTTTTCAGAAATTTAATATGATAAAAAGTTTAAAAATACATTTAAATGCTACTGAGAGATATTACAAATAAGAATATTTTTAAATTATTTTGTCACGCATGTCTGACAAAAGGGAATGCATTGGATAGACACGTTTCTGGAAATTAAGTGCATATGGATAACTGAAATTGATTGTGAATGCACCTACAGTTTTGAAGTAAAGATTTCATTATTTTAAGCAGAAAACTAGATTTTTCCCAAAAAGCATGTTTGAGATATTTTTATTACATGTTAATTTTATTATTTAGGGTAATAACTTTTATTCATATTTTAAGAACAATCTAAAAAGGAGCTTTCGTAAGCTGAATGAACATATACACAAATATAGGCACCTAATGCATGCACACAGTCCCCATCTCTCATTATTTTTATCACTTTACTATTGTGAACCAAGAAGAAACACTATTTAAACCATCAAATTTGGAGGACATATTAAATATCCCTGTAGGAGCTTTAGTGGCTTAGTGGGTAGTTCTACAGACCCAAAGGCCAGAAGTTTGAATCTACCAGCTGTGGTGTAGGAGAAAAATGGGTAATCTCCCCCTGTGTGAGCTACAGCTTCTGCATACCCATGTGTGGGTCAGTTAATAGTCTGTTATGAGTTCAGGACATATAATAGAAATAGAATTATGTATATATGTGTGGGTAAATGTATATGTATATATGTAATAATAACGGGTGACTGGAATGCAAAAGTTGGGAACAGAGAAGAAGGAACAGTAATGGGAAAACATTGACTTGGTGACAGAAATGAAGCTGGAGATAGAATGATGGAATTTTGCCTCAAGGTGAAGGAATTGAAGAACAAATTGTATACAGAGACACTGTATCAATAGGAATTGGTGAACACAGAAGAAGATCCGGTGATGATGAAGGAAGAAGTTCAAGGTGCTCTAAAGGAAGTGACAAAAAAAAAGACCCAAGGAACTGACAGCACACCAACTGAAATATTTCAACAAACAGGCTCGGCTCTGGATATGCTCCAAGAATTCTGGATGGCAACTACATGGCCAGCTGACTGGAAAAGGTCTATATTTGTTCCCATTCCAAAGAAAGGTAACTACACAGAGTGAAGAAATCATTGAAAATTATAATTGAAAGTACATGCAAGCAAGAGTCTACTGAATATTATCCAAAAATGACTGAAACAGCACATCAACAAAGAACTGTCTGAAGTGCAGGCTGCGTTTACAAGAGGCCGTGTTACCAGGGTTAATATAGCTAATGTTAGATGGATCTTAACCCATCAAACCCACAGGAGCCAAAATATGACTTTGATTTCATCCCACCTGAATTTCAGAATCATCTCAGGAACAGGTTTGAGGCCTTGAACGCTAATGAGCGAAGACCAGATGAGTTATGGGAGGATGGCAAAGGTATCATCCAGGAAGAATGCAAACGGTCATTACAAAGGCAGAAGAGGAAGAAAAGACCAAAATGGATGTCAGAAGAGACTCTGAAGACTGGAGCATAGAGAAGCCAAAGCAAAAGGAAGAATTCAAGATACTAAAGAGCTGAACAGAAGATTCCAAAAGGCTGCTCAGAATGACAAAGCAATATACTACAACGAAATGTGCGAGGAGCTAGAGTCAGAAAATCAAAAGGGCC
>NW_006399894.1:6581436-6587734 GCF_000299155.1 Elephantulus edwardii
CGAGCAAACTGAAGCTGTGAACAATCTCAATCTCTTCACCATCCATCCTGACGCTGCCAATTGGTCCAGTGGTGAGAATCTTTGTCTTCTTGACATTGGTTACCTCTGTTTTATTAATTATCCAAAGAAATTTGACCATGTACATCACATAAGCTTACAGAATGTCATTACAAAGAATGAAAATTTCAGGATGTTAATTGTATTTATGCTAAACCTGTACATAGACCAAGAAGCAGTCTTTAGAGTAGAACAAGTGGATATTGCATTAATTAAAATCAATGAAGTGTATACCAAAAAAATAGGTATGCCAAAAGTAGGTTTTTCACCATATTTTTTGGTCTGTATATGGAGCAAATAATCAGAGAGGATATATTGTGTAAAAACTCAACATCAAGACTGGAGGAAGATTAATTAATAATTTATCAAGATGCATATGACACAACATTTCTAACTGAAAATGAAAATGTAAAACACTCAATGAATCCCATTATATATCGTTTAAAAAAAATCCCTACCAAACATAAAAATCTTTACAACTAGCCAAATAAACATCATTAAATAAAAAAAATAAACACAAAAGGATTGTAGTTGTTAAGGATTTAATTTTACTTGCATCCCAAATCCATTTCCATAGAAACAGTAGTCAAGAAATCAAAACTACATATTCTGATGTGAAAATCTGCTTCCAAGGAACTCTTTAATGAACAGAAAGTCAGTTTATAGCCTATGATGTGCTTCAGTCAAGTTATGGTATTTTCAATTGCTTCATATGCATGTAAAACTTTTTCAGTGAATAAAAACCAAGAATGGGTGCCTTCAAATTGTGATGCCATCAAGAATATTGGACATGCTACAGAATGATAATTGTTTTGTGTCATCAAGTCAGAACTGACCCGTAGCTAATCCTCCAGTGAGTTTTCAGAGGTAGTAAATTCCATCCTGCAGCTGGTCGATTTGAACAATATGCCTTTAGAATTGCAGTGCAGCTTTATACCACAGATTGCTAATCGAACAAATAAATCTGTCTTAAAAGGGAGGAGTCATCAGAGTTCTCCTTGAAAGCTAGGTTAGTTAAATTTGCTTTCTCATATTTTGGGCATCTTGTTAAAAGTGACTGAACTCTGGAGGAAAAAAAAGACATCATGGCAGGTAAAGTAGATAGTGAAAAAGCAGAAAGGCCCTAACCAAGAAGGATTAGTACACACACTGCAACTACAGTAAGCTTAAGCAAAACAGTGATGGTGAGGATGGCTGGCAGGTGTTTGTTCTCTTTTACCCATGGTACTATGAGTCTGAACCGACTCCACAGTACCTACCAACAACAACATTCATGATTTTAATTATGATTTTGAAAAAACTAAAACAACTCAACCCACCATCATTTCAGGTTTACGCATAGAGACGATATCTATAATTGTTTTCTCCTTTTCCTATGCTCACATTTTTTTAATCTTCTTTATTATAAAAAGTTTTACTTTGGGCACATAGTTGTGAGTTTGAGAGAATATGAATTAAAATTAGGTTATAATCCCAGCTATATCTCTCATGAGCTATGTTATCTTGGGCAAGTTGTTGAACCACATTAAAGATCAATTAGTTGTCAAAAGGAGATAAGACATTTCTTACAGATTTGTGAGAATTTTATGAGAAAATGCACATAAGATGGCTAAATGAACAATGACTTTAAATGATATTTGGTTTTGTTTTTCTGAAATTAAATATTCTTAGCATTTTGAGTAATTTTTCCCATTTTCATTTATATTTTTAACTGTCATCAGGTAAAAACAAAACCTAACAGATCAATTTTGATTAAGAATAAATAGTTAAATTTGTTCACTCTTTGATGATAAGTTTAAGACAAATTTAGACTTTATTTAGACTCTGAACAATACACTTATGACAGACATACAATATTTTATTGCATTTTGTTTTACTGTGTGTCAGAGATATTACTTTTTTTAAAAAAATTGAAGATTTTTAGAAACAAATGATAAGTAAATATATCAGCACAACGTTTCCCAAAATTTTTGCTTACTTAATATTACATTTTGGCAATCCTTGCAATATATCCAACTTTTTTATAGTTGTATTGCACACTGAATATTGTATTATACAACATTATCACAATTTTGCAATAACAACACAGAGTAAACATAAATTCTGATATTTATTATTTTTGTCATTGTAATTGACAATTATGAGTCAGGACTGAGTTATAATCATTCTCCAGCAGGTATTTAGAGACGATAAAGACCCTGTACAAGACAAATTAGTATGGAGACTACAGCAATAAGCTCAAGTAAAGCTGGATTATTAAGGTTGGCACAGGACTGCTCAGTGTTTGTTCTACTGGTCCTATGGTCACCAAGAGTCTGAATAGACTATACAGTACCTAGTAACAACAACAACAACATTCCTAATTTTGATTACGATTTGGAAAAAACAATATAGAGACACCTTCCCACCACCATCATTTCAAGTTTTTTATATACTTTGGGGTAAAAATTGAATTTTCATTTGGAAAAGAACTAACACCCCTCACCCCCATCATTTAAAGTTTTTGACTCTACAGGAAGTTTATGAGACTCTGAATCATGTATGAATAGGTTGCCCATTTTTCTCCTGCTAAGTAGCTGGTGGATTTGAACTTTATACTTTTGGGGTTGGCAGTGCAACTCATTACCACTAAGCCATTAGAGTTTCAACTGTACTGGGACTTGAAAAATCTCATTTTACTAACTTGGCTCCAATATTAGCTTCATTTTGGTTTTCTAGAACTAAATCGACAGTTTCTTAGAGATACACCTGTATGTATAACCTAATCTATTGTTATACCAATATTTGTATTACATGCTGAGTATCAATTACACAGATATAAACATGCTTTGTTTCCTTTATTAATGTAAGCCATTTAACTTTAAAATTAATATTTTAATAATGCATTTTAAGCCAAATTTATGTGATCTCTCAATAATATTAATTATTTGAAAAACCAAACCAAATTCACTCTTAAGTTGACTCTGACTCATACAATGTTATAGGACAGAGTAAAGCTACTTCATAGTGGTTCTTTATAATATTTACAGGAGCTTACTTAGATAATTCCACATTTCAATTTTTACCAGAAGTCATGTTATAAGGAGAGGCAAATCCTTGGAGAATGACATCATGCTTCAAAAAACAGATTGTCAGCAAAGGAGAGGAACGTTTACAGTGAGATAGACTGACATAGTGACTGCAAGATTAGATTTAAGTAGAGTCTGGAGATTGTGAGTATGGTGCAGAGTAGAAAAAAAATCCAATCTGTTGTTCATACAGTTGCTATGAGTCAGAGTTGGCTTGACGGCATCTAATAATAAAGTACTTGATGTCTAGGAGTTCCAGAAAAATGACAAAAACGAGATAACACAGACGTCGAAGCAAGGACTATGAAGATCTTTCAGGATTTATAAAAAAACAAAACCCCATAGATAATAAACTGATGGCGTGAATGCCAAAAGTTTACCCTGGTTGCTCTTCCCATGACAGTGTAAGCATTGAGGGTGCTTGGGAATGTAATGTAAGAGCTACAGATGCAGACAATGAAGACACAGCTGTAAATGGAAGATGTTATTGGAGCGTCAATGTATATTAAGATTAACAGAATAAGCTTTGGATCAGAGCTAAGTTACTTCATCTCTCTTTACTTTCGTTGTTGTTGTTTGTGATTGCCTTCAAGTCAAGCACGACTCATAGTGACCCTATGAACAAAAGGCCTGAAGCCCCTCTACAGCTATCAACATTTACCAAAGTTCATAGAGTTTCTGGAATGTGTTATTTAGGAAATGGATGCCTTTAAGTACCTTATTTGTAAAATGGAAATAATAATAGTACTTCATTCAAAGTATCTACAAAGCACTTAGTGTAGTGTCTAACAACAT
Organism: Elephantulus edwardii; assembly: GCF_000299155.1. Classification (NCBI taxonomy): domain Eukaryota; kingdom Metazoa; phylum Chordata; class Mammalia; order Macroscelidea; family Macroscelididae; genus Elephantulus; species Elephantulus edwardii. The sequence goes on from NW_006399894.1 coordinate 6,585,357, forward strand.
ATCCTACAGTGCTAAATAAATGCTTAACAGTCTTATGGAAGCCTACTATCTAGTCTATAAAGATAAGTATACAGTTAATCTTTAGTAGAAAGTTGAATAAAGATTCCAAGTACAGTAGGATCCATTATTGGAATCCATTAACAGGACAAGAAGTCTGTGGTAAAGACAAATGAAGCTTTGACTCAGGGGCAAATGAAAATTCACTAGGCAGCAGTGAAGTATTAACAGAATGATAACAAAGGAAGAAGGTAATAATATTATTATAATAATAATAATTAGATTACTAAGAGCAGTGCAGTTCATAGAAATTTGCCTCTGGCAACTGGGTGCACTAACGCTGCGGTGTTTCAGTACCGGGCTGGTAATCAATAGGAAGGTCAGCAGTTTGAACCCACCAACTGCTCCCCAGAAATAAGACTTGGCAGTCAGCTTCTATGAAGTTTTGAGCTTTTAAACCACGCATGGCAATTCTACTTTGCTCTGTTCTATAGAATTTCTATGAGTCAGAATCAACTTGATGGGAAAAGGCTTGTTCTCTGTTGTTGGTTTGTTGGGTTTTTTTTATTGTTTGGTTGAATTTCCTTTGTTCTTCTGAATGACAAAAATGGTTAAGTGCTCAACTTCTAACCAAAAGGTTTGTAGTTCAAAGGTACGTCAGGCACCTCAAAAAAGAGGTATTACACTTTTGAAAGGTCAGTCTTTGAAAACCCTGTGTTCAATTCTACTCTGAAATCCATTGAGTAATTTTGAGTCAGAATGTACTCAATAGCAATTGGATTGTTGGTTTCTTTTTCCTCAGTCCAAACTGGCTTAGAAATTGAGTTGTAACTGAGGTTTCCAATAGGAGATATAATTGAACCAAATTATGTACGCTGGCTAGCGCAAAAATTGAGGCAATAAGCACCAACTGGAATATATCATAATGTAAGTAGGGACTGAGTGTTCTAATGTGAAAAAATTAGAGAAGCAAAGGCTGTAAATAAGATCTCTTATTTTGCTATCAGGTTCTTTAGTGAGTATAGTTTATTAATGCCTGAAGCCACTTCAGAGTAATGCCTAATTTCATCTCCATATCCTTGAGCTGTGCTTCACCATGCTTTGTATACACATATTAAATAAAATCCTTTTCAAGAAATAATGATTAATAAAAGCATAATGAATTGACACATCTTCTGGAATAAAAGTTAAAGTATCTTTTAATTTTAACTCATAGCATTGAATTACTACAAAAGAACACTTCTTCCTTATCTTCAAGGGATGCAACTTAGACAATTCTTGCAGCACTGTCCTGCTAAAGTACAATTCATAATCAAGCATAGGTGAAGATAGTGCTAATGCATATGGTATGAACAATAGTTAATAGTCTGAAGAAGACAGAGTAAAGAACAAGTGAGATAAAAGAAATTGTATTGAATAGCTGTAGTTCAGAAGTAACAAGGAAGAAAAAGAGAAGAATTCTTGGTTTGAGTTGAAAATTTTAAGTAAAAGGATATTGTGATTTGAGGTAAGAAAGTAAAGCAGAGAAGCAGAGGGATGAGGATGTGTAGGGGGAGAGGGAGTGGTATAATTTGATGGGTCAGGGAGAGGGAAATTGGAAGAACCTGTTCTGGAAAACAATATATTTGAATTTTGTAAATAAACTATTGTAATGATACAAAAATAAAAGAAGAGCTCTGGAGGCAGAATGGCTTTTATTCATTCCTTCAACAGGAATTTGAGGTCTCTTCATTTGATGATCAATTATATTTTTAAATCTCTTGAGGTGAAGTCTAATTTGTCTTTGGCAAGCTAATTTGTCTTTGGCAAGCTATTTAACTGTTAGGTCTCAGTTTTCTCATAAATTGAAGGTACTAGCTGCTGTTATTTTTAGGATTGAGTGGCACAAGCCTTATAAATCCTTTAGTGCATTGCCCAGCATATAGTAAGCTATAAATAAAAGAAAAATAACCAAGTCTATCATTTACTAGTGGTTTAAACTTAATCTCAGTTTGACATAAAAATTTACTTGGTTGTATAATTTGATTTGTGCATTGAGGGAAATTGGAAGAATCTTTCTGGAAAACAATGTATTTGAATTTTTAAAATAAAATAGTTTTTAAAAGTCAGCTTGTAAAGGGGTCAGGGAGGGAGAAATGTAAACTGTAATAATGAATGAATGAAAATCTAACATTTCTGTAAACTTCTGTTAAAACCATAATTTATTTCTTTCTTTTAATTATTATTAAATTTTATTAGTTTCAATGAACATTCACAGGGATTCTCTCCTTCATTGCCGCACCATTCTCTCCACCCTCCTCCCCAGTTTGTTCTTCTTCCCCGCCATCCGAATGTCTGTTTTAATTGTCCAATTGCCACAGTGCTTGTCAAAGTCAGTTCTG
>NW_006399894.1:6588818-6590659 GCF_000299155.1 Elephantulus edwardii
GAGGGACATCATGCTTGGGAGGGTGGAGGGACAGCGCAGGAGGGGAAAACCCTCTATGAGATGGATTGACTCGGTGACTGGGTTAATCGGGATGGGTGTGTCAGAGGCAGTGCGGTTGGCGCAGGATAGAGCAGGGTTTAGGGCTGTTGTGCATAGGGTCACCATGAATAGCAAATGACTTGATGGCACATAACAACTACAACAACAACAGATGGATCTTGTCTAAAAGAAGGGAGTAGTACCAGAGTAATGTCTATCTGTGTTCAATTTACTATGCAATGCAATTTTACTGTGTGGATCACAACAACCTGTGGCTGACTCTGAGAAGAATAGGAATCCCAGAACACTTGATTGTGCTCAAGTGACACCTATACACAAACCTGGATGCAGTTATTAGAACAGAGCAAGGAAACATTGTATGATTCAAAATCAGGAAAGGTGTGTGTCAGGAATGTGTCCTATCTCCATAACTTTTCAATTTATATGCAGAACATATTATTCATGAGGCTGGACTCTATGGGGAGAAATGTGGCAAAAGGATCGAAGGAAGACTCATCAACAATCTGCATTTTGGAAATTGCACAACCTTGCTCCTGAAACTGAAGAGGACCTGAAGTGCTTGCTGCAGAAAGTCAAAGGCTGCACCTTTCAATATGGATTAAAGATGAACATCAAGAAAACAAAGATTTTCATCATTGAGCCAACCGGCAGAATCATGATAGACAATGACAAGACTGAGATTGTTAACACTTTCTGTGTGCTCGGCTACACAATAAACATTCTTGTTACCAGTAGCCAGGATATTAAAAGATAAAGTTGGGAAGTCTGCTGTCAAAGATGTCTCCAAAGTACTGAAGAATAATGGTATCAGTCTGGAGACTAAGGTGTGCCTGATTCAGGCCATATTCTTTGCAACTACCTGTTATGCATAAGAGAGCTGGATAATGATTAGTGGTGATTAAAAGAGAATTGATGTCTTTGAGCTGTGGTGTTGGAAAGAATATTAAATATACAATGAACTGCTAGGAGAATAAACAAGTTCATCCTAGAGAGGGTAAAACCAAGTTGCTCTTTGGAGGCAAGGATTTTGAAGCTTCGTCGGACATACTTTAGACACATTTCAAGGAGGAATCAGTCCTCGGAGAGAGATGTCATTCTTGGAGGGTGGAGGGAGGATGCAGGAGAGAAAGATCCTCAGTAAGATAGATTGAGTCAGTGACTCAGTTAATGAGGGGGTATGTGTGTCACAGACAATAAGACTGACACAGGATAGAGCAATCAGCATTTAGGGCAGCTGTGCATAGGCTCACTATGAGTTGCAGGTGACTCTACAGCACATAACAACAACAGCATGTTTGACTATCCATTAAGTACAGAGATTGTAGTGTATGAGACTAGAAACTAAAAGGTTGGCAGATTGAATCCACCTGTCAGTACATGGGAGATTAAGAAGCAGTTTCTTCCTATACATATTTACAGGCTGTGAGTCCAACAGACTTTACTCAGTTATCTTATTATTTGGAAGCTAGCTAACAGGCCAACAGACCGGAGGAAATCCATATTTGTGGTCATTCCAAAAAAAGATAAGTGGATAGAATACATAAGTTATTGAAAAAAAAAATTATAAAGATAACATGAAAGTTCTGAAATAGCAGGCCTCTGAAAACCCTATGTACAACAGAACACATTTAAATAACAGAAATGGCAAAGGAGGTTGAGTTTTCAAGTAGGGAAATACAAAGGAAGAGGAAGAGTTGTAAGCAGACACTGGTGATTGGGACATGGAATGTGAGAACCATGAATGTAGGAAAATTAGATATTGTTAAGGAAGAAATGGAACG
>NW_006399894.1:6590759-6597810 GCF_000299155.1 Elephantulus edwardii
GATATAAGTCCCTTATCTGATATGTTATTACCGAATACTTTTTCCCAGTCAGTGGCTTCCCTTTTTACCCTACTGGAGAAGTTTTGGGATGTGCATAGGGATTTAAAAAGTAACTATATGGTAGAAATAAAAAGAAAATGTATGTTTATTAAAAAAATAAAGATGCAGTAAAAATAACTGTAAAAAACTTACTTGGCAGGCTATTTTGAACATCAGAGGATGTGGATCTGACTGTGTGCCCATGCAATCCTGGGAATTGCGAGGAGAACTCTGGTGGCCGAATGGTAAGAAGCTGCACTACAATCTCAAAGGCAAAAGATTCAAGGCCACCATCTGCTCTTGCAGGATAAAGACCTGCTCTGTTGGAGAAGGATGGAAATCACCTGCCATTCAATTAACTACGTCTGGAACTCCTCCCCCGAACCCCAGCCCCCAAGGTTCAATTATGAGTCAGTTCTGACTCTACACTACACAAAACCACCACCAATTACTTTTTTTTAAAATTCCATATTGTAAACTTTCCCCATGTATATCAACCATAAGGATATGGTATAGTAGGTAGATTTTTTTTTTCGAGATTGTTTTGCTAGCTGATGGCTTTGGTTTTCTCCACATGACGAGGTTGACTAATCTAATAATGCGAACAAAGTGAATAGAACCCTTCAGTTGACACATGCAAATAAGAAGTGTTGCTTACTAATGGAATAATTAGTCACTCTTGTCATCATGCCAGACTTAAATTGAGTAAGTTTTACAAGATTAATGAGAATCTCGTTACCATCAATTAAAACAAGAACAACAACAACAAAATGTGGAGAGTCCAGCTCTTGTACATTTGGTCAGAGATTGCTGGAAGATTCAGGCCAGGACTTAGATGAGAGCCACAAATAGCAGAAGCAGAGAATCAGAGACTCATGGGATCCAGAGTTGAACAGGAATTGCCTTACTACTGAGACAAGGCTAGCTGCAGGAAGATGGGTGAGACTATAATTCACAGGATTAGGAATGGTTATTTTGGATTTGTTTTTGGTTTTTTTCACACTGACCTAAAGCAGTAAAGCTCAAGGTTAAAAGCTTGTAAACAAACACCGGCAAGATGAGAGATGCAAATCAAAACCACAATGAGATGCCATCTCACTCCACTAGCAGTGACAAAATTTAACTGGACAGCAAGTAATAAATGTTGGGGAGGATGTGGTGAGGTAGGAAATCTTTTACATTGTTAGTGGGATTATACAATGGTACAATCACTCTGGACGGAAAAAGCTGAACATAGAAATTCCATATGATCCAGCTATTCCATTGTTTGGAATAAACCCCAAGAAAATGAGAAGTGATGCTCAAACAAAAACTTTTGCACCAATGTTCATAGTAGCATTATTCACCATCACAATAACATGGAATGAGCTCAGATATCCAAACAAAAACGAATGGTTTGAGAGGTTGTGGTACATCCATACAATGGAATACTCTGCAGTATGCAGGAGCAATCATTTTATAAATTGCTACCTAGCTTGAGAAGGACTGGAGAGCATTATGCTGAGTGAACTCAGTCCAAGAAGGACAAATAATGTATAAAACCGTTATTGTACAATGAGTATGAATATCCAAGGTGGGGGAACGGTGGATTTAAAGGGGTGAGGATGGGGGTATAGGGTGTTAACCATAGGGTGGGTAAGGCGAAGGAAACAATATATTGAAGTTTTGTCAATAAATCAAAATAAAATAAAAAATGAAAATTTAAAAAAAAGAATAGTGTCCTGTTTCCAACCTGAATTACAACCTGTTATCTTTCCTACTAAACTCTGTATTTGTTAGCACTGTTAGTGAGTTATGTGTGGCCATTGTGGGAGATTAGTAGAGCCAGTGATAGGAAAGCAAGAACTCTAGGAGGACCGACTGATGTTGGTATTGATAGAAGAAGGTTTAGAAGTGTGGGACGTTTGGTCTCCATAAGAACTGGTTTTGTATTGTGAAAGGTTAATCTTTCAAGGTATTCTTTCATCAGACGAACATACGGAAACATGTGGAACAAGAACACAACCTGTATCTTAGAATGAAATCAGTAAATCCTAACAATTCCCATAACATCCATAGCTAACATACAGCCTCACAATGAGAGAAATGCATCTTCAATACAATTGTGTTCTGGAACCAATAATGAAGCATTTTTGTGGTAAAAGTTCGAATAAATTTGTAATTAACTTATTAAATGTCCCTATTAGCATAGACATGGTATAGTGTATCAGGATTTTTTTTAATTATTTTTAGGATTCCTAGTGTCTCTAGTTCATTAGCAGAAGTATTTTTCGTGGTCAGAATTTGGACATGAAGAATGGGTTTGTTATAGTCATATTATTAATAAAAGGAAAAAGCTAGATTTTAAGGAAAAATTAAATCATGGAATATTACAAAGAAATAAAGTGTAATAAAAAAAACCAATGATAGTTTCAAATGTAAGTAATCAATTCTAATGAAGGAGGTAAAAATCTATGACAGACGATATTCTTCAGAAACAATTTTAAAAAGTTGTTTAAGAATGTTGCTTTTTGGTATGAAATAGATATGTTTCAAGCAAAAAAAGCTAATCAGGTAACAAAAAAATTCATCTTTCAAAAAAATTTTCTGAAACTCAAAAATAGACAAAAAAGACTACTAGATGTCTTTTCAATGCAAGACTGGGAAGGCGGGTTTGATTGACTTCCAATTTAGAAGTTATTTTATAATTCTAATGGGCACAAGTCAGTTTGTGGGATTTCCTGAAGAGATACAAATAATTCCTTCCTAGTGAACAGATAGCATCAGCAATCCAGCAATCTTAGTCTAACATTTCTTGTACATAAATATATTCCTAATATGAAATTTGAAATGACTTTAATATCTTACATGAAACTTCATTTATAAAAAATTTATTTTATTAATTTTAATGAACATTTACAGACATTTTGGATTTCCATACATTCATTGTTGCATTTTTCTCCCTACCCCCTCACCACCGCAGTACACTCCACTATGCAGCCTTCATTCTGGACTCTTGTCATAACCATAATACCCAATCATATATCACTTTTAAACTGTTCTCTCCTTCATCAGTTTCAACTCAGTATACATAATTTATCCAGTTTTTCATAGTCTCACCCCAACCTTGATGTCAGTCCCATCCTACAACAGTGGCACTATGCAGTATTTGTCCTTTTGTGACTGAGATATTTCACTCAGCATAATGTCCTCCAGGGTCACCCATTTTGAATAATATTGCATGAGTTCCCTGATTTTTCAATGCAGCGTAGTATTCCATTGTGTGACTATACCAGAGCTTCTCTATCCATTCGTTTGTTGATGGGCACTTAGGTTGTTTCCAACTCTTTACTATTGTGAACAAAGCCTCAGTAAACATGGGTATATATATATATCTGCCTGGGTGGCAGTCATGGTTTCTTTAGGTTATATTCCCAGTAGGGGAATTGCTGGGTCAAATGATATTTCTATTTGCAACTTTTTGAGAAAGTGCCATACATCCTTCCATAGTGGTTGCACCATTTTATGCTCCCACCAACAGTGGATAAGGGTTCCAGTATTTCTGCAACCTTGCCAGGATTTGTTGCTTGCTGTTCTGTTAAATTTTGCTATTCTTACTGGGTGAAATGATATCTCATAGTTGTTTTGATTTGCATATCTCTTAGAGATAGGGATTTTGAACATTTCTTCATGTATTTGTTGTTGAAATGTCTGTTCATACCCTGTGCCCACTTTTCAACTGGGTTATTTACTTTTATCTTGTTGTGGTGCTCGAGTATTTTATAAATTCTACATATAAGTCCCTTGAAATTTCATTTTTAAATGAGCTCAATATAATCTTTAACACAAATCTATTTTTGTTCATTTGAGGGTCATGTTTTCAAGTTTTTCAAAATTATGTGCTGTCGAGTCACTTAAAAGTACTTGGAGTACTATAGAAAATAGCCCTGAACCCTGCTCTATCCTGTGCCAATCTTATTGTCTCTGACACACCTAGCCATATTGCTCCAATTATTGAATCAATCCATCTCATCCAGGGTCTTACATGGTCACTCCACCCTCCCCAGCTTGACATCCCTCTCCAAGGAATGGTCCCTCCTTGAAACATGCCCAAAGCAAGTCAGAAGAAGCTTCAGAATCCTTGACACCAAAGGGCATCCTGGTCTCACCCTCTCTAGGATGAGCTTATTTGTTCTTCTAGCAGTCCATGGTATATTCAATACTCTTCTCCAGCACCACAGTTCAAAGGCAGCAATTCTTCCTCTACCATCCCTAATCATTGTGCAGCTTTCTGATGCATAGCAAGCAATTGCCAAGACCATGGCTTGTTTCAGGTGTACCTTAGTCTCCAGATTGATATAATTGCTCTTCAGTACTTTGGAGAGGTCTGTGACAGCTGACTTTCCCAAAGTCATGTGTCTTTTAATCTTCTGGCTCCTTGTACCAACTGTAAGCAAACTGAAACTGAAACTGCTAACAATCTCAATCTCTTCCCCATCTATCATGATGTAGCCAATTAGCTCAGCGGTGAAAATCTTTGTTTTATTGATGTTGCGCTTCAATCCATATTGTATAAGGCAGTCCTTGATCTTCTACAGCAAGCACTTCAGGTCCTACTCAGTTTCAGCAAACAGTATTTTGTCATCTGCATAAAGCAGATTGTTAATGAGTCTTCCTCCAATCCTAATGTGACATTTCTCCTCATAGAGCCCAGCCTCTCAGATAATCTGTTCTGCACATATATTAAATAGGTATGGAGATACAACACATCCCTGGCATACACCCTTCCCAATTTTGAACCATGTAGTGTGTCCTTATTCTGTTCTGATGACTGCCTCCTGGTACAAGTATAGGTTTCACATAAGCACGATCAATTGTTCTGGGATTCCCATTCCTTTCAGTTATGCACAGTTTATTGTGATTCACACAGACAAATGTCTTTGCATAGTCAACAAAACACAAATCGACATTCCTCTGATATTTTCTGCTTTAAGCCAAGATCCATCTAACATAGCTATAACCTCCCTTTTACCACTGCCTCTTCTAAACCCAGCCTGCACATCTGGTAGGTTTCTGTTGATGTGCTTCCCTGTAGTTTTGGATAATTTTTAGCACAGTCTTACTTCGAAGTTATACTTTCATAATATAAACACAATATGAGACATAAGAAGGATAGATGTCTGTCTCTACGTTTGGTAAGTTTGTCACAGACATTTGATTAATCAAAGTAAAGCTGCCTTTCTCTCACAATTCACCTCCTACTTCAGAGCACTGGTGCATGGGGAACAGTATGGTTCACCAATACAACTTCGCAGTAATTTTGTTTGAATACATTCCTATAAACATGTGCTGAAATTTTAATCTTTGCACGTATATATCCAGTCCTGTTTAAAAATATTGGTTAAGGAGTCATAATGATGTAGAGAGAAGCCTAAATGTAATTACGTGTGAGTTGTGAAAAGACCAGAATCATCACTAAGGCAAATGTAGAGACAGATGGTAGCCATGTGAGCATCATCTACAATCTAATGATGACTAAGAAATCAGGTAACCACTAGGGTTTCTAGGAAGTATATAATCTACATCGATTAGATCTTCCTTTGGAATTTTAGCCTCCAGAATTGGGGTGAGGGAATTCCTCTTCTTTGAAGCCATTCACTTCAGATATTTTTTTTAGAGTAATAGTTGATAGCTAAGATAGAATTTAGTATCATAAATTGAATGTGCTGTTCTAACAAATATATAAAATTTGGGAAGATCACTGGAATTGGAATTGAGAAATGGATAGAAGCTAGAAGAATTTTTGTGCATTTGATAGTAACAGCTTAGATCGCCATGAAGAGACTTTTGGTAGAATTGTGAACATTACAAATGACTCTGATGGGAACTTAGAAAATACTAAGAGCTGTGGAAAAGCTCATATTGTTATTAACACAATGTTACTAGAAATGTGGACATTAACTGTGCATTAGGAGAAGTTTTAAAAGGAAATCATGGACTTGATATTAGACACTGGATAAAAGCTATCATGACAATAAGAATGTCTAATTTTTGTTAGAATATTCTGAAGAATATAGAACTTGAAAGTCATGAAATGTCGACGGAGTTTCCTGTTTGCCACTTATAGTATAATGTGAAAGAGAAAGATTTAATAAGGAACTATATAGAATAGAGAGTCAAAGACTGAGAAAACTGTACAGTAAAAATCTATGAAATCTTGACTCAATGGATCCTAAAGACAATATATAATGTTTGTTTTTACTTCACACATGTTTGCATTCATTTATCCTCTAAGTGTCAAAGAACAATTTAGTGTGACCTAAACTTAACACAATGATAAAGTTATCATTTTCATCAGTTACTTGGGATGAGCTCTTTTATAAAATAATTCCTTTAGCTTCTTGTGCTATGCAAATACACTATTTTTTTCATAAAATAAATACTCATCAGAAGACTAAAAAAAACTGTAAATTAAGTATAAATTTAAAAATAAAATAAACATAAATTTGGTTAATTCATTTTATAAATTCACCACAAATTAAATTGTTACCTTCTAAATTTTCTGTATTATATTAAAATACAGTTCTTGTAGAAGAAATAATTATAGCAATATTCTTATCAAGTCTCTAAAATCCTTCTATTGTGAAACAAGAAAAATATAATTTTTGTGAAGATGCAGAATAAAAATTTGACTCATAGAATCATACTTTAAATGAATAATAATAAGTAAATTCTGTAGTATATGTTTTGAATTGGAGTCTACAATCTTATCTCTAAGAAGAACTGTTGCAAAAAATACAATTCATTAGAAATAATATTTATTAATAAAGTCTGCTAAACCTCTGTTCACTTGGCTAATATTATAAAGGCTACATATTACCTTTCTTAGAGGTAATATTTGTTGTGTTCTTGTTGTTATGTGCCGGCGAGTCACTTGTAACTCATAGCGACCCTGTATACAACAGCCCTAAACTCCACTCTGTCCTGTGCCAATCGCACGGTCTCTGACACTCCCATCCCGATTATCCCAGTC
>NW_006399894.1:6598295-6599801 GCF_000299155.1 Elephantulus edwardii
ACAATCTCAATCTCTTCACCATCCATCCTGATGCTACCAATTGGTCCAGTGGTGAGAATCTTGGTCTTCTTGACATTGAGCCTCGATCTATTTTGGAGGCTTCAGTTCTTGACCCCTGCAGCAGGTGCTACAGGTCCTCTTCAGTTTCAGCAAGTAGGTTGTGTCATCTGCATAAAGCAGACTGTTGATAAATCATCCACCGATCTTGACCCCACATTTCTCCTCATAGAGCCCAGCCTCCCAGATAATCTATTCTGCATATAGGTTGAAAAGGTATGGAGATTGGATGTATCCCTGGCGTACGCCTTTCCGAATTTTGAACCATGCAGTATTCCCTTGCTCTGTTCTAACAACTTGCCTCCTGGTCCAAATATAGGTTTCGCATTAGCACGATCAAGTGTTCTGAGGTAATATTTAGAGTTCAATTAAAGAAAATGTGCAGAATGTCTACTATCCATACAAACGTATGGAGTTTAATGATTGTCTTGTATTGCTAAAGAGATTAGAGGAAAAGAAATATAAATTTACAAAATGATAAAGTATTTAAAAGTAATGCTTTTTTAATTGATCTTTGACAGGTAATAATATCTTTACTGGAATGTATATTATAAATTCAATTATTTATTAAAAGATCATATAATCAAAGAAATGTGAGTTAACAGCAAATGTGCCTAAGTGGAAAATGATGGATATTTGATATTTACAGCCATGATGTTTAAAGCTTCTAAAAACCTGCTAGAGGCAAAGTGTTCAGTTTATTCCTAGGGGATGACAGTAAGTTTTTAAGTATATATAGATATGAGTCATAGTTTACATAATAAAAACAGTGACTATAGATATAAGGAGAATAAAGGCAGAAACAGAGATCAGAATTATATAGATACAAATCTATGTGGTGGTGTTGATTCACTGCCATGTAGTCAGAAACAACTGACAAATGATCCTCCATTGGGATTCCGAGATTTTCAATTTCACAAGAGGTTATCCATTTTTCTCCCAAGGAGCTGCTGATTTCAACCATTGAAAAAGCATGGCCTTTTCTTTTGAGTAAGTAAGTACAACACCCTATGGTCTATATTAATAGAGGACTATGTGTGTCTGTACATGTGTACACACATAAAACCTGTTCGTAAATATGAAGGTATGGTGGTAGAAAGGGTGGAGCATGAGGCTACTAGAAATAGTTAGCAGTTCAAATCTTTTAGTTACTCTACTTGAGAAACATGTAGCGGTATGCTTCTGAAAAAAATTAGAGACTTGGAAACCTAATCACGCAGTCCTTTACTGTCTTTAAGGATTTCTATAAATTAGAATTGACTTGACAACAGTGAGTTTGCTTGGGGTATATTAGAAATAATTTTTTTGGTCTAACATTTAATGAAATAACATATGAGCAAGAGCCTATGGTGATGAAGGAAGAAGTTCAAGCTGCTTTGAAGGAAATAGCAAAAAATACGGTCCCCGGAATAAATGGTATACCAATTGAAGTATTTCAGATAACAGATG
>NW_006399894.1:6601124-6603324 GCF_000299155.1 Elephantulus edwardii
TAGGGCTGTTGTGCATAGGGTCGCTATGAGTCGCAAACGACTCGATGGCACATAACAACAACAACAACAACATTCTCCTAAGTGCCAGAGCCCTGGTCTGTCCATTTGCTGTATGGAGATAATGTGTGGTTGCTGTGATGCTAAATAGTGTGACACTAATTTGTCAAATGCGATAATGTTTACCGACGGTGGGCAATGTTTGGTGGAGCTCCCCGATTAAACCAAGTTTAGAAGCAGGAGTGGCATCCACTTCTGGAATAGCTTGCCTCCAGAAATTCTATGAACTTGGATAAAAGATGAAAGTTATACAAATGTTCAGGTCTTTCATTCATAAGGTTACTATGAGTCATCTATGGCTCGATGGCATTTAACAACAACAACAACAACAACAACATAGATCTATGTTTGTCTAGTGAATAGAAGGTTATGCTACCAAACCAAAGCTGAGTGATTTTAATATATGGCCCTCAGGCCTGGTTTTAATTGTTTTTGTTCAAACATTCTAAGCAGGAAAGCACTGGTCTGTCCATTCGCTGTACAGAGGCAACTCATGGTTGCTGTGATGCTAAACACAGTGACACTGATGTTTCAAATGTAATAATGGTTACCAATGGTGGACACTGTTTGGTGGAGAGAGAAACAAATCATCATAGGACATACAAGACTACTTAAATTTATATGTAACTGTAATATATATATATATATATATATATATATATGATGAAATATATTTTCAAATGTTTCTAAGTTGGATAATTTGTGCAATGCACTTGTAGCAATTGTGAGTTGACATCAAGTTGGTTAAGATAACCATATGAAAAACAGTCTTATCTATCTCCATTATGCTCAAGCTCATTGTTACAGTCACTGTGGAAGTTCATTGTATTGAGAGCCTCTGGTCTTTCACTAATACTCCAGTTTTCCCAACATGATGTCTTTATCCAGGACTAAACCATTCTGACAACATGCCTGAAATACATGAGATAAAGTTTCACCATCTTGCCCTCTATTGAGCACCCCGGTTGCATTTCTTTCATGATTTATTTATTTGTTTTGGCAGTCCAAGGCATATGCAACACTCATCAGAATACCAGAATTTTTACATTGATTTGTCTTCTGTTTTCCTTATATATTATTAATATTTCAGATGCATGCACAATAAGTGATATACCATGACTTGGATTAGGCCCATATTAATCTTTAAACTGATATTCTTCCTCCTTAAATATTTTAAGGAAGTTCCTCACAGCTGATTTTCCTAAAGCGATGTCTTTTTTTCTTGACTTCTGCTACCATAAATGTTAATTGTGGGATCCAAGTAAAATGAAATCATTAAAAATTGAATTTTTTCTCCACCTCTCATGATGCTGCCTATTGGTACAGTGATGAATGTTTGGTTTGCTTGATGTTGTGACATAATCCATATTGAAGTCTTTGACATTTTTTCAAACATTTGCTTCATGTTGGTGATTCATATTTTCTTCACTTTCTGTAAGCTAAGTTGTTATTGGGTATAAAAAGAGGAAGGACCACATGGGGACAGTTATATCTGACCTTTAACCAACTCCAAAAAAGGGAACTGTCCTCATCAACATCAATAACGAAAAACCAATTCTAATGTGGTCAGATTTGTCCTCTACACTCCTGCATCTTTTTCTACTCATCCCAACACCAATTTTACTGCTTTTCTGGATCCCAAATCCATTGCAATAGCTCACAGACTACACAAAATTGTATTAGAGAAGTCAAAAGGCTAATAACATAATGTGTTGTTGTTTGTTGTTATGTGCCGTCGAGTCGCTTGCCACTCATAGCAACCCCATGTACAACAGCCCTAAACTCTTCTCTGTCCTGTGCCAATCACACCATCTCAGATACACCCATCTGATTACCCCAGTCACTGAATCAATCCACCTCATACAGGGCCTTCCCCTCCTGCGCTGTCCCTCTACTCTACTAAGCATGATGTCCCTCTCCAAAGGTGGGTCCCTTCTTATAACATGTCCAAAGAATGTTGGATGGAGCCTCAGAATCCTTGCCTCGAAGGAGCTGCCCATTTTACCATTTCCAAGGTGAATCTGTTTGTTTTCCTAACAGTCTATGGTACCCTCAATACTCTTCTCCAGCACCACAGCTCAAAGGCATCAATTCTCCTTCTATCCTCCTTAGTCACTGTCCAACTCTCTGACACATAACAAGT
>NW_006399894.1:6603674-6616333 GCF_000299155.1 Elephantulus edwardii
TGTTGATAGATCTTCCACCAATCTTGACCCCACATTTCTCCTCATAGAGCCCAGCCTCTTAGATAATCTCTTCTGCGTACAGGTTGAAAAGGTGTGGAGACAGGACACATCCCTGTGAAATTTTATTTATATATTATATTAATGATATTCTTTGATAATTTCTATATTCTTTTGAAATACTTTTGTTGGAAATAGAAACAAATATGGATTTGTGGCCTGATACCTGTTTTCCAAATTCTTAGTACAGAGTTGTCAGCATATGCAGAGCTGCGTTTTTTGGTTGCCAACACCTTTGTTGGCATTCCATTACTTCCTGGAGATTTACTTTTTACTAATGCCTTCAGTCAAACTTGGAGTTCTTCCTTCAGTACCATTGGCTCTTAACCATATGCTGCTTTTTTTAACAATTTAGTATTGACTAATTGCTTTGACACGTTACTCATAAATCATTAATAAACATTTATTGAATATTGCTAGTAAAATTCTCACATTGATTAATCAATTCCTTTTGCTTGTAAAATGTCTATGAAGATGAAAAAATTAAAAATAAGTTATTTTAAACATGCATTTCCAACTAAAATTAGAATGAGAATTTTCCTTAATTTTCTAATATTACGAACTAGATTCCTAATATTGTACTTTAATGCTTTATATAAAAAATTTAAATATAAAAACAACTGGGGGTTATTTTTCATGTAATTAAACAACAGAACTTAGCCAGATTAAAAACACTATATATGAAGAATAAATATACAGATGTTAATATGCATATTTTACTAAAATTACATACTTAAAATCTATGTATAGAAAATAATATATTTTAAGAGGAAAAAAGTATCAAAATACTAGTAAAAAAATTATTTTTTCCTCTGGTCATTAAATTTAGAATGTGGAATACTTCTAACACAGACACATTAACAGATTACTGTCTGTGGGTCTTAAGGGTGTTTTGAGGATACAATATGTATATGATCTTTTAAAGCTTAATGGAGGTGGTTAGAAGAACATGTAAAAACAGTCTATAATTAAAATTTATTTCCCTGAGTGTCTTGATTCAAACATTGTCACAAGAAATTGATGAGCTGAAAATAGAATTGTTCAGAAGTAACTTTGGGGAATATTATAGGGTACCTTGAGCTAAGAGGGTTTTAGTCTTAAGTTAGTTGTAAAAAAGGAACTAAAGAAATTCAGCCATTTCTAGAAGTACTTTAATTCCTTTTCTTTTTCTTAAAAATGCTACTAAAAAAGTCACAAATCAAATCAATACCTTTAATTAGAGGTGTGTTAACAACTGTTAAAAACATGTAGGGGATGTTTTTTGAACCTCAGCATTATGACATTTTAAGGTAGGTCATTTTCAGCAAGGTGTGATGATTGTAGAATATTTTGAAACTCCTTCAATCCTTAAATACTAGGTAACAGTAGTAATATCCATAACAAAAATTGTCCACAAAGATTACCTTGGAGAGGTATAACAGACAACCATTAAGAAACGTGGTTCTAGAAATGGTCAAGAATAAATGTGATGCTTTTTCCTGGTTATAACCTTTTAAATTTTTTTATTACACTAGTTTATTTACAAAATTTGAATACATTGTTTTCCAGAACAGAATCTTTCAACTTCCCTCACACTTCATCAAATTGCACAACTCCATGATTAATCCCCCCCAGCACATCATCATCCCTCTGCTTCCACCCTCCACCCCTTTCCCCTTGGCTCCTTATACTCATTCTACCATAATGGTTTCATATAGTATTTGTCCTTGTGGAACTGAGTTAGTTCACTCAGCATAATGTTCTCCAGTCCCTTCCAAGTTAGGTAATAATTTACAAAATCATTGCTCCTGTGTGCTGCATTCCATTGTGTGAATGTACCATAATTTCTCAAGCCATAGTTTGTTGTACTGTTTTCCTTCCTTGCATTTGCTTTGCCACTTTTTGATAAATACTGCTATATTGAGTAAACAAAATGAAAATGCCTTTTGTCATTTCATTGATCCATCCTACCTAGAAAAGGGTCCTATGCCATTGAATATACTTGCATTGTGATTTTAGTGAGATATACTTATTATCTATAATCATGTCTACATATCTCTATGTATCTATAGCTCTCTATGTGTTTGTGTGTGTATGGAGCTCTGGTAGCTTAGTTATGAGGACATGTACTACCAACCAAATGCAAGAGGTTTGAAATCACCAGTTGCTCCAAGGAGATTTTCCGTCTTTCTAGAAAAACGGGCAATTTGCTCACAAGTCACTTACAGTCCCCCAAAACTGCTTGGAGTGTCTACAATTTATCAGTTCTGACTTGATGGGAAAAAAAGCCAAAACAAAGCAAAAACCCAATAGATACATACATATACACATACATACATACATTGACAGAAAGACAGACATATATCGCAGTCTTCAAATCGGATTGCGTCACAATATCAAGAAAACAAAAATCTTCACCACTGTACCAACTCGTAACACACAGAGAAATGAATGAAGTTGTTGACAATATCATCTTGCACAAATCCACAATCAACACTTTTGGCACCAGCAATTAAAAAGCTAAAGAATATTTGCACTGGGAAATTGTGCTCTCAAGGGTCTCACCAGAGTGCTAAAGAGCAATGTCAGTTTAAAGACTAAGGTGCGCCTGAACCAGGCCATTGTCTTCTGAATTTATTGTTATACATCTGAGCACTGGACAATGACTAATGGTGACAGGAAAATAATCAATGCCCTTGCACAGTGTGCTGAAGAAGAACATTCAACATACTATGGACTTCCAAGAGAACAAATAGATCTGTCCTGGAGAGTGTGAAACCAGGTTTCTCCTTGGAGGCAAGGATTTTGAAACTCCAACTTACATACTCAGGGCATTTGAGAGGAGGAACCAACCAGTCCTTGGAGAAGGACATCAGGTTTGGAAGGTTGGAGAGTCATTGCAGGAGAAGACGATCCTGGATGAGATGGATTGACACAGTGACTGCGGCAATAGAGTCAAGTGTGTCAGAGACAGTGAGGTTGGCACAAGATAGGGCATGATGCAAAGCCATTAGTCATAAAGTCACAAAAAGTTGTCTATTTGATGGCAAATAGCAAAAACAAATATATTTATATTTATTTTATACAGATAACACAGCCTTCTTTGCTGAAAGTAAGGAGGAACTTAGATTGCAGAAGATCAAAGATTATATCCTACCATATGGATTGCACTTCATTATTAAGAAAACAAAAAACTTCACCACTTGACCAATAAGCAACATCACAATAGATAAAGACTGACATTGTCAACAATTTTATCTTACATTGTTTCACAATCAATACCGTTGGCACCAACAATCGGGAGTGTAGGAGATGTATTACATAAGGCAAGTTTGCTGTCAGGGAGCTCTCTGAAATGCTGAAGAGCAATGCTGTCCGTTTGAAAACTAAGTTGTACCTTATGTAGGCCACAGCATTTTCAATCACTTGATAGGCTTGTGAAAGTTAAACAATGAATAAGGATGACAGAAGAAAGATTGACGCCTTTGAGTTGTGATGTTGGAGATGATCCCTTAGAATGCCAAAAGAACAGACAGATATGTCTTGGAAAAACTGCAGCCAGAATCCTCCTTAGAGGCAAAGGTTCATCTCACAAACTTTGCTCATGTTGCTAGAAGAGGCATTATACTTTGAAAGGTGAAGGATCAGCAAAAGAAGGGATCCTCAATAGGATGGATTGATACAAGTGACTTCAACAATGGGCTCAAGTGTGTCAGAGCAGATAAGGATGACACAGATTAGGACAGAGGTCAGATTTATTGTTCTAGGGTCACTAAAGCTAAAGGAAGAAACTAAGAAATCAAAGAGCTAAACAGAAAATTTCAAAAGAATTTTAAATTCTTTTGAATGTTAAATGAATCCAGGAATGATAAGAATGTTAACATTAGAATGTTAAATAATCTAGGAAGTATCAAGAGATGATGGAAGGAATACACAGAATCACTGTATCAGAAGGAATTGGCTGACACAGAAGAATTTCATGAAATGACATATGAGTAAGAGCCTTTGGTGACAAAGGAGGAAGTTTAAATTATTCTGAAGGAACTGGCAAAAAACAACGCTCCAGGAGTTGATGGCATACCAATTGACATATTTCAACAGACAGACACTGCCCTGGATGTGCTCACTAAGTTGTACCAAGAAATCTGGAGAACAGCCAGCTGGCCCACTGACTGGAAAAGATCGATATTTGTTCCCAATCCGAAGAAAGGTGACCCAACAGAGAGTGGAAATTATCAAACAATATAATTAATATCACATGCAAGCAAGAATCTGTTGATAATTACCCAAAAACATTTGAAACAATATGTCAACAGAGAACTGCCAGATGTACAGGTTGGATTTAGAAGAGTTCGTGGTACTAGGGATATCATAGCTAATGTTAGATGGATCTTGGCAGAATGCAAAGAATACCAGAAGAATATCTATCTGTGCTTCATTGACTATGCAAAGGCTTTTGACTGTGTGGATCACACAAGATATGGCTGACTCTGAGAAGAATGGGAATCCCAGAACACTTGCTTGTGCTAATGCAAAACTTATACTTGGACCAAGAGGCAGTCATCAGAACAGAGCAAGGAGACACTACATGGTTCAAAATCAAGAACGGGTCCATCAGGGATGTATTCTGTCTCCATACCTTTTCAATCTGTATGCAGAAAAGATCAAGAAGCTGGACTGTATGAAGAGGAATGTGGCATCAGGATTGATGGAAGAGTCATCAACAACCTGTGTTATGCAAATGACACAACCCTGCTTGCTGAAATTGAGGAGGACCTGACATGCTTGCTGCAGAAGGTCAAGGACTGCTGCCTCCTATATGGATTGAAACTCAACATCAAGAAAGCAAAGATTCTCACCACTGGGCCAATTGGCAGCATCAGTATGGATGGTGGAGAGATTGAGATTGTTAACAGTTTTAGTTTGCTTGGCTCTACAGTCAACAATCTTGCTAACAGCAGCCAGGAAATCAAGAGACAAATTGCATTGGGAAAGTTGCCTGTGAGGGACTTCTCAACAGTACTGAAGAGCAACGATGTCAGGCTGGAGACTAAGTTGCACCTGATCTGGGCTATAGTCTTCTCAGTTACGTGCTATGCATCAGAGAGTTGGACAGTGAATAGGGTCAATAGAAAGAGAATTGATGCCTTTGTGCTGTGGTGCTGGAGAAGAGTGTTGAATATATCATGGACTGCTAGGAGAACTAACAGGTTTGTCCTAGAGAAGGTGAAGCCGGAATGTTCCTTGGAGTCAAGGATTCTGAAGCTTCATCTGACATACTTTGGGCATGTTGCAAGGAGGGACTGATCCTTGTAGAGGGACATCATGTTTGGCAGAGTAGAGGGGCGACGAAGGAGAGGAAGACCTTCAATGAAATGGATCGATTCTGTGACTGGAGAGGTGAGAATAAGTGCGTTTGAGATGTCTAGGTTGGTACAGGATAGAACAGAGTTTACAGCTCTTGTACATAGGGTCACTATGAGTCGCAAACTACTCGATGGCACATAAGACCAACAACAATGTCACTATGAGTTGCACTCTGCTTAATAGCTCCTAACAACAACCTGTGCTGCAATCCCAAAGCTATGCAATTCGAATTCACCAGCTACTCCGTGAGAGAAAATGGGTATTCTCCTCGTATGCAATTAACTGGAGGGTCAGCTTTGGGTTGATTTCAACTTGACAGTACCTAACAACTACATACACACACACACACATGTGTGCACACATATATCACATACATGTAATTTGTTGTTATGTGCTGGCAAGTCACCTATGACTCATAGTGACCCTCTGAACCTTGCTCTTTCCTCAGCCAGTCTTAATAATTCTGACACACCAACCCCCAGTGCCCCAATTCCTGTATCAATTGATCTCACCTCGAATCTTCCTCTCCTGTGCTATTACTTACCCTTCTGAGCATGATGTCCTTCTCCAAGGACTTGTCTCTCCTGGCCACATACCCAAACTATGTAGTATGGAGCTGCAAAATTCTAGCCTCCTAAGAGAAACTTGGTTTCACCCTCTCCGAGACAGACCCTGTTTGTTTTCCTGGCAGTCCACAATGTGTTAAAAACTCTTCCCAGCACCACAATTCAAAGACAATGATTCTTCTGTCATCCTTAGTCATTGTCTAGCTCTGATACATAGCAAGTAATTGTGAAGACCATAGCCTGGATTACGTGCACCTTAGTCTCTAGACTGACATAATTGCTTTTCAGCACTCTGGAGAGGTCCTTAACAGTAGACTTTCCCAATTGCAATTGGTCTTTTGATTTCCTGACTGTTGGTGTTAAGAGTCCTGCTTGTGGAGCCGAGCAAGCTGTTACTGTTAACAATCTCAATTTCTTCTCCATCTATCATGGTGCTACCATTGGCCCAGTGGTGAGAATTTTTGTGTTTTTGTTATTGAGCTTCAATCCATATTGAGGCCCCTGATTTTCTGTAGCAAACACTTCAGGTCTTCCTCAATTTCAGCAAGCAAGGTTGTGTCATCTGTAATGTAGGTTGTTGATGAGTCTTCTTCCAATCCTGGTGCCACATTCCTCCTCTTACAGCTCTGCTTCCTGAATGATCTGTTCTGCATACAGATTGAAAAGGTATGGAGACAGGATTTAACCTTGAATCACTCCTTTGCTAATTTTGAACTAGGTAGTGTTTCCCTGCTTAGTTCTGAGGACTGCTCCCTGGTCCAGGTACAGAATTCACATAAGCACAATCAAGTGTTCTGAGATTCCCATTTTCCTCAAGGTTAGCCACAATTTGTTGTGATCCACACAGTCAAATGCTTTTGCACAGTCTATCTATGAAACACACACACACACACACACACACACACACACACACTTATCCACACATATATACATATTTCTGTTTTTATTGTGTGTCACTGAGTGAGAACTGACTCATTGTTGACCCTCTAGTGGGTTTGCAGAGGCTGTAGATCACATAGGTTGAAATTACCCTTCTTTTTCCTACACAGCTGCTTTTAGATTCAAACTTCCACTTTTGAGTTTGTAGTTGTTCTTGATTTATAATAGTAAACTGATAAAACTAAAGAAAGATGAGGGAAGTACACGCACATGAGTGCATAAGCTTGTGTATGTGTACATTCAGCTTCAGAACGCTCCCTTTTAGAGAGTTCTTCAAATACGAATAAAAGTTATTACCCCAATACTAAAATTAAAATGTAATAATAACATGTCAAGCATCCTTTTTGAAAAATCTAATTTTCAACTTAGAATAATGAAATTTATGCTTCAAAATTGTAGATGCATTCAGAATCAATTTGACTTATCCATAGGCGCTTAATTCCCCTAAAGGTGTCTTTCTAGTGCATTCCCTTTTGTCAGACATACATGACAAAAATCATTTAAAGTTATGCTTATTTATAATATATCCTCAGTAGCATTTAAATTAAATTTCTAAAAAACAAAACAAATCAATACCCTTTGTGAACCTTCTCCAGAATATCTTTCCATGAGTCATTTTCATGAAAATGCACACAGAAGAAAATCTAAGCTCACACTGTCGGTACTCCTTTCGTCTCATGGGGCATTTCTTAAAAAGAATAAAGCAATAGAAAGTTTTTCATTTCCTTGTTTTAAAAATCATTTTGAAAAGGGAGATTATGTCCTTCTGAATATTTTCTTCTCTTCTGGGACCAAAGATTCTTCTTCTCAATGGGGTTTCTGGGCATCCTATTCAGTGCTGCTCCTTGGAGGCAAGGATTCTGAGGCACCGTCTAACTTACTTTGGACATGTTGTAAGGAGGAACCGATCCTTGGAGAGGGACATCATGCTTGGGAGGGTGGAGGGACGGCGCAGGAGAGGAAGGCCCTCTATGAGGTGGATTGATTCAGTGACTGGGGCAATCGGGATGGGAGTGTCAGAGACAGTGAGACTGGCACAGGACAGAGCAGAGTTTAGAACTGTTGTACATAGGGTCGCTATGAGTCGCAGGCGACTCGACAACACATACCAATAACAACAACAGTCTTGGATACAAGTACTAGACAAAATACTATATATTAAGGGTATTATTTAATTTTTTTCCTAAAATTTGCTAAGCAAATAAATGAAGAACCATTGCTCTATTAAACCTGTTTGTTTTTTTTTTTTACTTGTTGAGTGCTGTCGAGTAGGATCCGACTGGCACAGGAGGAGACTGCCCATTCTTCTTCAGTTTAGCATCTGCTGGATTCAGACTGCACGCCTTTCATATTACAGTGCAGCTTCTCGCCACTAGGCCCAAGGGCTCCCAGCTCCTTTAAAGCTTTGACTTGAGTTGCTGTTCTGTAACGCTTCATGGCACTAATGACCATGAGAAACCACACTTACTTAGTAACGGAATGAAGTTTATTGTCCATCCTGCTAAACTTTACTAATCCCAAATGGAATTTCTTATTTCTAGGGTAATCGGGATGGGTATGTCAGAGGCCATGCGATTGGCGCAGGATAGAGCAGGGTTTAGGGCTGTTTTACATAGGATCACTATGAGTCGCAAACGACTTGATGGCACACAACAACTACAACAACAGTTTGTTTTACAAAATTGCCTACTCAGTACACTGCTGACATACATGCACATACATTATTGACTTGAGTGGGTGACGAGGAATCTCACACCAGTTTGTGACTAACAATGTAAAACATCTTTGCAAAATTGAAAATGAAGCATATGGTTCCCTCAGAGTCTAGGGTAGAAGAGAACACCAGAGTAACATGTCAGATCTATTTCAATTACGTGGAGAATAAACAAACAGAGACTCCAATGTGCAATCACATTACTTTCAAGGGTACCCTAGAGTTAGCTAAATGCAGTCAGCCCCGTACTCAAGACAACCAGGCTATGCAGACTGCAAACCTTGCTACTTTTTATTACCATGTGTGCTTGTTAAAAGGCTATAAATATGCGTCCCAGATCAACAGTTCTACTTACATCTGAACAGAAAGCAGAAATGAGTTTCACCCTACTATTTCGAATCAGATCGCTAATTATGTGCTAATTCAACACAAGTATTCTTTTAAAGAGATTCTATATTAGATTAGTAGGTGATGGTATTAGGATACAACATCATAATTCAGTTTTGTTCTTTGTTTATTCAGGCCTTCACTAGCAGAAGTACTCTGTAATAAAAATATATTTCAGTCTCTATCAAGCTTAGTTATTCTCAAAGAAAAAAAAATTAAATTTAAAAGATCTCAGTATGAAAATCAAACTCATTCATTCTCTGCATACATCAGTCCATGGTATAATAAAACAATAAAAATATTATCAAGGATGTTGGCCGTCTTTTTTATCTTACATACTTTTCCCCCCTCTTATTGTTAGCATACTATTTTGGTTGAAAACACATTAGTTTGTTGTGGAAAGAGAGTTCTTCCAATCTCTGTGCATTCTCATCTCAATCAACCTGGAAAATCCACTCACTCATTTTCACATAAATATAACCTTTTCCATACACTGTCTGGTGGAGAGGTGTGATGTGCTGATAGAAAGCCATGTCTTTGTGGTCAGACTAATATGAGTAATTTCAGTTTAAGTATATAGGCTACCAAAGTGAGCAGTATATGTGGTCCTGAGTGACTTGCATGTTGCTGTGATGCTGGGAGTTATGGCACTGGTTTGTCAAATATTAGCAAGTTTATTCTTAGTGAATCAGTTTTAGAGGCTCGTCCAGACTGAAAAAGATTGAAATACAGGACTGGTCATCCATTCCCTTCTGAAATAATAGGCCTCCTTTGATAGTAGTTACTTCTAAATATAAAGAACAAAAATGTCTTCAACATGGGATCAAAATACATCAAGATAGATGGAGAAAAGATTCAAGTTGTCAGCTATTACTTTTGCTTGAAACCACAACCAAAACCCAGGAAAACAATAGGTAAGTCCTCTCCAAAAAGATAAAAATCAAATGTGTAAGCTTAAAAACTCAATATTACCTGATCAAGCCATGGTCTTTTCAATTATTTCTATGCATCTGAAAAGTGGACAATGCATAAGAATGACTAAAGAAGAATTTTTACCTTTGATTATGGTGTTGGAGACGAATACATCAATATGTCAAGAACAGTAGGGTGCTCCTTAGAGGCA
This sequence comes from Elephantulus edwardii, assembly GCF_000299155.1. Classification (NCBI taxonomy): domain Eukaryota; kingdom Metazoa; phylum Chordata; class Mammalia; order Macroscelidea; family Macroscelididae; genus Elephantulus; species Elephantulus edwardii. Next base: position 6,613,807 of record NW_006399894.1, read on the forward strand.
AGGATGGTGGTATACTTTAGATATGTTGTAAAGAATGAAAAGTCTTTGGAAAAAGGCATCATTATAGGAAAGATGGAGAGGCCGAGAAAGAGAATAAGAAGCTCAGCAAGATGATTGATATTATAACAATGGTCTCAGGCATATCAGAGATCATGAGAATGGCATAAGATAGAAGGTTCAGTCTTGGTGAACACAGGGTCACTATCAGTCATAGTTGACTCAATGGGACTTAACAACAAAAATAGTGAACCCTATGAAACACAGGAATGTTATTTGATATAGTGTAGGACAATTAGCATCTCAGGTTTAAAGACACCCAAAAAATGAGGAGAAAAAGCCTCCAAAAATCATTATTAATCAGAATTGGGAACGTACAATGAATGGATCTTGCAAAAATTGCAAGTTGTTAAAAATCTAATGGAAGCCCCAATAAATTAAATAAAAATGAAATAATAAAAAACCTCTCAGACCATAATATCAAGAAAAAAGCTAGAAATCAACACTAATAGGATATAAGAAAAAAGAATCTTCACATGGAAGCTAAATAATACCTTGTTTGAGCATGACTGGGTTATAGAAGAAATGAAAAATGTTACTTTAAATAAAGTGAAAATCTCTGGGATACAACTAAGATATTCCTCAAGGGCAGTTCAAAGCAATAAGCAAACACATAAGAAAAGAAGAAAAAAGCAATACAGACTAGTTTCCCAACACCTCCAGTAAACAGAAAAAGAACAAGATATCCTATAGCCTCTAGAAGAAAGGAAATTGTAATGATAAGGGCAGAAAACAATGGAATAGAAAACAGAAGAACAATTAAAATCATCAACAAAACCAGAAGCTGGTTCTTCAAAGAAGTTAATAAAATACACGTGCGATTGGCATACTTAACAAAAGAAAAGACACAAATAACTCAATTAAGAAGTGAAAGAAGTGGCATCACAACAGAACCAACTGAAATTAAATCTATAATATTGAAATACTATGAAAATCTACACTTTGATAAATATGAAAGTAATCAATAAATTTCTAGAAACCCACATCCTACTAAAATTAACATAGGCAGAAGTAGCACATTTGAATAGACTCATCACAAAAGAAGAAATTTGGCAAGTCATAAAAGGATTTTCTTCATCCAGAAAAGTCCTGGCTAAGAAGACTTCACAGGTGAATTTGATTGAACATTCAGAAATTAACTATCACCAATTTGAATAATATTTTTATTCATAATTTTTAAAAAAATATTAGGAGGAATATTTCTAGAGTCATTCTATGAAGTAAGCATAACATTCATCTAAAAGGAAAAGACATCTCCAAAAAAAGAAAATTATAAACTGATGTCTTTCATGAACATTTTTGTGTTGTTGTTGTTTTTATGTGTCATTGAGTCACTCATGACTTACTGTGACCCTATGTACAACAGCTCTGAACCCTGCTCTAACCTGAGCAACCTTATTGACTCTGACACACCTTTCCCCATTACCCCAGTAACTGAATCCATCCATCTCATCGAGATGGCTGTATCATCTCATCTCTTCTCTCTTGCACTCTCTCTCTCTGCCCTTTCAAGCATTATATCCCACTCCCAACACTCATCTCTCCTTGCAACATGCACAATGTATGTCAGACTGATCTTCAGAATCCTTGCCTCCAGGGAGCAGTCTGTTTTCATCCTCTCAAGCCTGAGCCTTTTTGTTCTTCTAGCAGTGTATGCTATATTTTAGTTCACTTCTCCAGCACCAGAGCTCAAGGGCATCAAGTCTCCTCCTATCATCTCTAGTCATTGTCTAGCTTTATAATGCTGGAAATCTTAGTCTCCAGACTAATATAACTGTTTTCAGTACTCTGGATAGGTCCCTGACAGCAAACTTTGCCAATGCAATTCTTCTTTTGATTTCCTGGTTGTTGATACCAAGAGTGTTGATTGTGGAGTCAAGGAAACTTGAAGCTATTAATAATCTCAACCTCTTCACCCCCTATCATGATGCTGCCAATCAGCCCAGTGGGGAGAATCTTTGTTTTCTTGATGGTGAACTTCAATCCCTATTTAAGTCCGCAGTCCTTGACCTTCTGCAGCAAGAACTTCAGTTTCAGCAAGCAGGGTTGTGATGTCTGTATAACACAGGTTGTTGGTGAGTCTTCCTCCAATCCTGAAGCCACATTCCTCCCATGAACATAAGTGCAGAAATCCTTAACAAAACTCTGACCAATAGAATCCTACAGAGTGTGTATATGAATCACACACACACACACACACACACACACACACACACACACACACTGATGGCCTAGTGGCAAGAAGCTACACTGCAGTTCCAAAACCATTGAGTTCAAGGCCACCAGCTGTTTTGTGGGGGGAAAGGAGGGACAATGTCCCTTGTGATTAACTGCCTCTAAAAATCCAATGGAGAGTCAACTATGGATCAGCTCTGATTCTATTGTACACAAGAGCAATTTTGTGTATATGTGTGTATGTGTGTGTGTATATATATATATATATATATATATATATATATATATATATAAA
>NW_006399894.1:6616433-6623334 GCF_000299155.1 Elephantulus edwardii
TATATATATAAATTTACCATCATGAAATGGGATTCATTACCAGAATAAAGGGATATTTCAATATAAGTAAAACATTATTTTTACATTGACAAAGCAAAAAACAAGTATATCACTTCATCAGTTGATGCAGGAAAGGTCTTTAATAAAATCCAACACTCTGTCCTGATTAAAACACTCAGAAAAATAGGAATAGAAGGGAATTTCCTTAACATAGTAACAACTATATTTACGAAACCCAAAAGTCTACATCGTTCTCAATAGATGGAAACTAAAGTCATTCCCCTTGTTAACAGGGACCAGGAAAGAATGCCCATCATTACCACATCAATTCAATGTTTTATTGAAAGTTCTATCCAGGTCAATAAAGCAAGAGAAGGAAATAAGAAGCATCCAAATTGGTAAAGAGGTGGTAAAAATGCAGATGGCATAATAGTGTACATAGAAAACCCCAAAGATTCAACAACAACTAAAAACCCAAGCTATTACACTTAGTACACCAATTTATTAGAGTGGAGGTAACAAGATTAACATGTAAAAAACAGTGGGATTTCTCTACAGCAACAAAGAAAGCATGGAAAGGACAACTAGAAAAGCAATACCATCTATAATAGCCAACCAAAAGATCAAATACTTAGGAATAAACCTAACTAGGTACACAAAAGACCTTTATAAAAAAAAATTCAAAATACTATTACAAGGAACATTAATTAAATATAACTAAATGGGAAAATAGTCCCTGTTTATAGATAGAAACTTAACATTGTGAAAATTAAAATCCTATGAAAAACTATACTTTCAATGCAATCTCAATCCAGATTCTAAATTATTTAATTAAGGAGAGAGAAAAGGCAATTTCCCAAATTACTTAAAAAGAAAAGAGACCCAGAGAAGCAAAAGCTATTGATAAACAAAAATGAAATAGCAGACATTTCTCTTTCCAATCTCAAAACCTACTTCATTGTTGCAGTACAGTATTGGCACAACAACAGACACATAGGTCAATGAAATAAAATTGAGAACTCAGAAATCACCTCATCTGTCTACTGGTAACTGATATTTGACAGAGAAACAAAACCATTAAATGGGAAAATGATGGCCTCTTTAACAAATGTTGCTGGTAAAACTGAACAGCTACCTGCAGAAAACTTAGACAGGATACGTATCTCACACCATACATGAAAACCAACTTCAAGTGATCAGAGACCTCAGGATAAAACCTAAGACTATAAAGCTTTCAAGAGACAAAATGGGAACAAATTTGGAAGCCCTAGCCTATGGTATTAATAAGCTTACAAATATTATCAAAAAGTGCACCCAGGAAGGGACAAAATTAATGAATGGGACCTTCTTAACAATCTAACCCAAAAAACAACATGTTTAAATTTTGTAAATAAACTAGTATAATAATTAAAAAAATCAAATCTCTGTATACATAAAAAGATCTTCTCCAATAGAGTGAAAAGAAAGCTCACAGATTAGGCAAAGAAGACATTTCAGATAAGGGTCTGATAATTAAAATTTACAAAATACTACAGTGGCTCCACAAGGATTAAGAACTAAATCACAAAATGGGCAACATATATGCAAAGACTCTTCAACAAATGAGGACATTTGGATGGCTAACAATGATATGATGTTGTTGTGTGCCCTAGCACACACTCCTTTTTTAATGTTAAACCATGTTGTGTTCCCTTGCTCTGTTTGCACAATATAGAAGAAATTGCTCTGTTCTAAAAAATATGAAGAAATATTAAAAATAACTAGCAATGAAAGGGGTGTAAAACAAAACACCAGTGAGCTATCATCTCATTTCAGCAGCAATAGCAAAATTTAACAACACACCAGGCAATAAATGTTGGAGAAGATTCAAAGAGATTGGAACTTTTAGGCACTGTTAATAAGATTGTACAACCAACTTGGAAGGTAATTTGGTGTTTTCTAGAAAAGCTGAACATAAAAATCACAAATGACTCAGCTATTACACACTTGAGAATATATTCTAAGGAAATTAGAACTGAGACAGATAAGACCTATATGCATCTACTTTTATAACAGTCATTCACAATAGCAAAGAAATGGAAATTACCTAAATGTCCATTAACAAACAAATGGATTGAGAAACTGTGGTATATTTACATAAAGGAATACACAGCTCTAAGGAGCAATGATTTCACAAAATACTATATAACACAGGGGAGACTAGAGAGTATTATGCTGAGCAAAATAACTCAATCATATAAGGACAAATTTTTGTGAAAATGGGAAGATAATGGATCAATATACTTATTTTTGTTGTTGTTATGTGCAAGATACTTATACATATTCAAAAAAGGAAGGAAAATGGAAGAAGGGGAATGGGGGGATTACTAAGGCAATAGAAGTTACTGGGGTAAGGGGGTGGTGAAGGAATAGAAAAAAATCCATTAGGAATTGAAGAGAAGTGATGAAAATAGACATAGATTAACAGTAAGTAATGATAAAAAATATATATGAATGATTGTATAAAACACAATGCATATAAATGATTGTAAGCATACCAGTAAGAGAACATTACAAAGAAAAAATTAAATAGAGCACATAAATATCAAGTTAGATAACCCTCATTTGACTGTGTGAATCACAACAAATTGTGGTCCTTCTTGAGGAGAACAGGAATCCCAAAAGACTTGATTATGCTTATGCAAAACCTATACTTGGGCCAGGAAGCAGTGCTCGGAACAGTGCAGGGAAACACTGCATGGTTCTAAATCAGGAAGGGATTGCATCAGGGATGCATCCTGTCTCCATATCTTTTCAATCTGCATGCAGAAGATATCATGTGGGAGGCAGAGCTTTATGAGGAGGAATGTGGCATCAAGATTGGAAGAAGACCCGTCAACAATATATGTTATGCAAATGACACAACCTTGCTTGCTGAAACTGAGGAGAACCTGAATTGCTTGGGGCAAAAGTTCAAGGACTGTAGTCTCAATGGATTGAAGCTCAACATGAAAAAGACAAAGATTCTCATCACTGGGCCAACAGGCAGCACTATGATGGATGGAGAACAGATTGAGGTTGTTAACTATTACAGCTTGTTCAGCTCCCCAATCAACACTCTTGGCCCCAGTAGTCAAGAAATCAAAAGATGAATTGCATTAAGTAAATCTGCTGTCGGGTACATTTTCAGAATACTGGGAAGCAACAATGTCAATCCAGATACAAAGATGTGCCTGATCCAGGCCATAGTATTTACAATTATTTGCTATGCATCAGAGGTCTGGGCAATGACTAAGGATGACAGACAAAAAATTGATGCTTTTGAGTTTTGATTCTGGAGAAGAGCCTTTAACATGCAATAGACTGCTAAGGAAACAAATAACTTTTCTTGGGGATGATGAAACTAAGCTTCTTCTTGGAGGCTATGAATTTGAAGCTCCATCTTACATACTTTGGGCATGTGGCTAGAAGGGACTGAACCTTGGAGAAGGATATCACAGTCGAGAGGGTGGAGGGAAAGCACAGGAGAAGAAGACCTAGGATGAGATAGATTGATAGAGTAAGTAGGGCAATGGGGTAGGTATGTTGGAATTAGTGAGATTGGCTCAGGATAGGGCAGCCTTCAGAGTTGAGTTGCAGGTTATCTGACAGAACATAACAACTACAAACATAAATATCTATGACCTAGGGATTAGTGAGCTCAGATGGACCAGTACTGGCCATTTTGAATTAAACAATCATATGATCTATTATGCTGGAAATGAAAAATTGAAGAGGGATGGTATAACACTCATCATCAAAAAGAATATTCAAGATGTGTCTTGAAATATCAAGCTGATATTTTTTTGTACCAGCAGATCATACAAAGGGATCTGTTATTCTCTGTATGCATAATGGGAAAATCTAATATTACAAATATTTGTTGAATATATGCATCATCCACCAAGTCAAAGTGAAAAAAAGTCAGGATTTCTATAAACATTTGCAGTCTGAAATTGATAGAATATCCAGTCAAAATGTATTAATAAATTATATAGCTGAAATAACAAAAATGGAAGCCAAGGACTGGTTCCCCTTGAAATATGTCTAAAGCAAGTGAGATAGAAGTTTCCCCATTTTTGTCTTTAAAAATCACTTTAGGTGCACTTCCTTCAAGGCAGGCTTGCTTTGTTTGTTATTTCACCAACATCATAATGCAAAGGCATCAATTCTGTCATTCTTATTCATTATCCAACTATTAGATGCAAAAGAAGCAATAGAAAATACCATTATGTGGATCCAGCACACCTTAGTATTTAATCTTATATTATCCTTGCATTTTATAACTTTGGATGGGTCCTTGATAGATTTCCACAAATGAATATACCTTTTGATTTCTTGATTTCTGCTACCATGGATGTTGATAATAGGTAGAGCTAAACAAAATGAAAACACTGATATTGTTAAACTTTTGAGAATGAGAATCTTGAACAATTGTGTTCATTTGAAAACTATTGTCCAAATAGAAAATGGAACACTGCACCGTTTAAAGTCCTGGAAGATGTGCATTGAATTTTTTCATTTCTCCATACCTATGCAATCTGAATCCTGAGAAAGGAATTAGAAAATTTAAACCATAGGAAGAAGAATGTAGCAATCAAGCTTGGAAGAAGACTCTTCCACAACCTACTATACAGATGACAGTAGTATAGTTCTTGTATGATTTTCCAGTGGATTTTTAGAGGCACTAAATTGCTTGGCCCATCTTTCTTCCACAGAGCAGTTGGTGTATTTGAATCATGTGCCTTTGGGATTGCAGTGCAGCTTCTTACCACTAGGCCATTAATTATAGAGTTGAAGGTAATAGTACTCATGATTTCACTTTACATTCAACATAAAAAAAAAAAAGTAAAAAAGGATGCTGTTTGCTTTGCTTCCAAATTAAAATTCTAATACACGATTTACTCATTAAGTAAAAATGTAAATTGTGGAAAGTGGGAATTGAAGGCAATCATATTTTCATATGAGTATGAAAATATAATACAATTTAGGAGATGTATGAGAAACTTTACCATCAAATTAAGGAGGAGAAAAAATTACATGACTCCAATTTGTTTTGGTAGTTGCAAATGATCTATTCATATATCAAGTAGTGTTTATTGTTTTGGAAGAAAAGTCATTTTTGATCTGAGCTTTAAGGTATTATACTTGTCAAGTTAAATCTCTAGAGTGCTTACAGAAGAAAAATATTTTTAATGATAAGACTGTACAAAGGTAAGTTACTTAAAATTATGTTGAAATCACACCGTCACCCTGAATAATTGTGACTAGTACAGTGATGATGCTTAGGTAACATATCATCAAGTAGACCCCAAGAAAGTTTATATTATTCATATTAGTGCAATGATTTACTTTAAAATAGTTCATTCAGGCTGAAACAATACTTTAGTAACATCAACAAATTCTAGAGAACTTAGTAGCTAATCTACTAATTGTGACTGAAAATATATTTCTAATTTTTTATCCTAATGTTTAAAAAGTTAAAACACAATTGAGCCACTAAATAAATAGAAAATATATGGTGAATTCAATGTGTCTATATAAACAGTGGAGACAGTGGTAAATACATAAGGTGTTTCAAGGAATGGAATTCACTTAAAACTTTCATTTTTTAATTGTATTTGAGTGTGATGGCATCAATTTATTTTAAAATTTATACTTACTAAGTCATATTTATAGAGAGACAGCTCTGTTGGCCTAGTGGATAGAAAGTTATGCTACCAAGCCAAAGGTGCGTAATTTTAATCTGCAGCCCTCCCACCTGGTTTTAATTGTTTTGGGTCATACATTCTTCTAAGTGGTTTAGCGTTGGTCTGTCCATTTGCTATACAGAGGTAATTTGTGGTAGTTGTGATGCTAAAAACTGTGATACTTATGTGTCAATTGTGATAATGGTTACCCATGGTGGACAGTGTTTGGTGGAGCTCCCTGATTAAAACAGGCCTTGAAGCAGGCATCTACTTCTGAAATAGCTTGCCTCCACAAACTCTATGAACTTGGAGAAACAATGAAAGTTATACCCATGTGCAGGTCTTTCACTTATAGGTTTTCTATGAATCGTCTGACTCAATGGCACTTGACAACAAGTCATATTTAGGGAGCTCTGGTGACCTACTCGTAACAAGCTTCACTTTAATCCCATAAAGAGTTCTGCAAGAAAATAAAGCAACACACTCCTTTCACGTGATTGATTGCTGCTGAAAACCCAGTGGAGGGCCAATAGTGGTACAACTTTTCATATGGTAAAGAGATTAACAGAGATCGATCCAAAGATAGGGGCTCAAGCTTATGCAGCATGTGCTTCTGTAAAGGTTATGGCCTAGAAAATCCTACGGGATAGTCTTAATCTGTCCCCGAGTCATTGTGAATCAGATTGACTAAATAGTATCCATGGATAACCAGCACTTTGTTACGCTTATGGTTTCCCTCAGAAACTGTGAACATTAAGATCATGTTTAAACAATTTTCCCAAGTCTCAGAGTGAAGGAAAATGATAAGAGTTGCCTCTTGAACCAGCACCAACTACACAGCACGAAACTAATCATTTGATAATGTAACTCTTGAGATTTGATGAGTACTATTTTTAATATAGCCTACTCTGACCAATATATATGTGGTTTAGTCTGTCGTTTCTTGGAGACTTTATAGTGGTCAAGGTGGTGGAATCAGACTGTTTGGAATGATTCCCCAGCTCTGTCCCAACTGCATATTGCCTTGTAAAGATTACTTCCTGTTCTGTGCTTTAATTTCCTCCTCTGTAAAATGCAAAAAATAGGATGCATCTTTCTTTTTTTTTTTTTTAATTTAGGTTGTTTATTTTTCATTTCAATGGACATCTACAGAGATTTTGGGATTCCATTCATTCATTGTTGCACCCTTCTCC
>NW_006399894.1:6623770-6628905 GCF_000299155.1 Elephantulus edwardii
TCCTTGCTATTGTAAACAAAGCCGCAATAAACATGGGTATGCATATATCTACTTGGATGTCATTTATGGTCTCTTTAGGGTATATTCCCAGTAGTGGAATTGCTGGGTCAAATGGTATCTTTATTTGCAACTTTTTGAGCATCTTTCTTTTAAAAAAATGAATTGAATATGTAAATATACGTACAACACTGTCAAGCACAAAGTGAGCACCAAGAAGAGATAATGGGTTTTCATCAAAAGAACTATACAGCCTCAATGACCCTGCAGCGGGTCTTTGAGGGCTATAAATCACATGGAAGAAGACCGGCAGTTTTCTTCTCTGAAGCCACTGGTGCATTTGAACAGCCAGAGAGGGGCCACCTTGGCTCAGAGGTGCAACTCTCTATGGCCTATATCACCAGAGTTCCCTGAAGTTTTGGGAGTTTGTTTTATTTTTAAAAGGGTGAAAGTATAATTATTACTGATAACTACAATTTCTATAATTAAAGACAAAAATCTCATTGGGAAATAGTAGATTTTATCTCTTTTTGTGACAGTGATATATTACAGAATTTTATGTATGCCTAAGAATCCCGTAGCAGTCTTGCTAAAATACAAAATCCAATTTAGTATCTCTAGCGTGAACATTCACATTCTTAGTAAGGAGTTAAACGGAGATGAGTAAGTTTGAAGATTTGGTTTAAAACTTCATGCTCTGAACCCAGAAAGTTTATCTTTAATTGTACTATAATAATTTCTTGATATCATTATTACGTAGAAGTTATTTAGACAGATTTTTATATTATTTTATATTTGTATAAACTTGACAGACTTTTCTAAGGGTTAACATTTAAAATGTATAAAGCTTGAAAGAGAGTTCCCTACATATACTAAGAAAAATGGTAGCCAAGGCTTCAAAAATGTTAGCTAGTTTGATAAGCAAAGTGACTTAGAGAATACAGGTTTCTACTCCACCTGGAAACGTCAGAGTGTTTGAGGAGGAAGATATACAGAATTTGACCCTCTCTACATAAGAACAGGCTAAGGAAAGCACAATGGCAAGGTAGGTTATTAGAGGTTTGAAGATAAAGGCATGATGGTATCGTGACTCCCATAAGACTTACTCCCAACGGACTCATTGTTGTGTTGTTGTTGCCATCAAGTTGAGTATGACTCATAGCAACCCTATGAACAGCAGATCTGAACCCTGTCCTATTGTATGTCACCCTCATCATTTCTGACTTCCTAGAGCTCATTGCTGCAGTCATTGTGTCAACCCATCTTGTTGAGGGCTTTCCTCTCTTTGTCATCCTTTCTAATAAGTGTGATGTCCCTCTCCAAGGAGTACTTTCTCCAAGACATATCTGTTGGTTCTTTTGAAATTTCATGGGATGTTTAGTACAGAATCACTAGTAAGCCCATGTTTATTTTGATTCTATGTGTTCTGGCCCTGTCAGGAATTGTAAATTCAATAAGAAGAAAAAAAATCTGTAGGGAGTTGCTGTGGACTTGGGAGAGAGACAGCTGGTAGCCATACCTCAAAGCAGAATCTTTAATGTGGTTAAAAATATGGAATTACCCATTACAGACTATTTTTTAAATTTTTTTATTATTTTGTGTGTGTGTGTGTACCATCAAATTGCATCTGAATGGTAAAGGAGGAGATTGCCCCTCTTTCTCCAACAGAGCATCTGGTGGATTTGAACCTCATATCTCTGGGATTGTAGTGCAGCTTCTTGCCAGTAGGCCGCCTGAGCTCCCCTCCATTACAGACTATTAACTAAGCATTAGTCAGTCTGTGCACACTATTTATTCCAATTCTAAATTAACATTTTTAAATTAAAAATTTTATTTTATACTAGTTTACTTACAAAGTTCATATACATTTTTTTTCATAAATTAGTTTTTAACATAAATAAATTCACTTGGCTTGAAAAACAGATTTTTTTTCTATGATGATACTAGTAACATGTTTCTCCTCCAGATTTTGAGGTAAGAACTGTTTTGGTTTTTATTTTTCAGTTTTAACAGTATCTGCTACATAGATTTCTTTTCTGACATTTTGCTTGTACACATGTTAAATAAATCATTCTGGACATCACAGCTCCTATTGTTTGGTTTGTTACTCAGCCAAAATCATGTAAGAATAATGAAATACTAGTGTGAAGGAGAAATAAAGTCTTGATCACTGTAAAAACATGATTGGAGTTTGAATAAATTTTGCTGAGAAAAAGAAAGTCAATGACAAATATAGATTCTGACATCACTGATATTAAAAACAAACAAAACCACACATATGCACACAGAAAGGCACATGCAGAGAGATCAAAGTGTATTAGTGGTTAGCAAGGTTATGAGAGAGAAGGAAAGTGAAGGTTAATGTTTGTTGTTGTTGTTGTTATGTACCGTCGAGTCACTTGCGACTCATAGTGTCCCTATGTACAACAGCCCTAAACTCTGCTCTGTCCTGTGCCAATCGTACCGTCTCCGATAAACCCATCCTGATTACCCCAGTCACTGAATCAATCCACCTCATAGAGGGTCTTCACATCCTGCGCTGTCCCTCCACCCTACCAAGCATGGTGTCCTTCTCCAAGGACCGGTCTCTTCTTACAACATATACAAAGTATGTTAGATGGAGCCTCAGAATCCTTGCCTCCAGGGATCCACGTGGTTTAACCCTTTCCAGGTTAATAGTGATGAGAAATTTGAACTGATTAAGGATAAAGCCACATGAGTTGATTACTGCAATAATTTTCAAGAAGCTGCACATATGCAAAAAGTTGAATTGGCAAAGGTTGTGTAACAGATAAACTTAATACAACAACAACAAATAGCTGCTGAGATGGCTATGATACAACTGAATGTTTCAAGGAATTTGGTTTTCGTTTTGGAATTCAGGTTCATGGTTTGGTAAGACACTCCTGTTAATTGTGCTAATAAATGTTTTTAGTGGTTTTTTTCTAAGTTCATTGAATGGTACCTAGGATCTTAAAAGCTTTTGCTTTTCAGGGAGAGGAGCAAACGGGGGGGGGGATAAGGTGGGATGGGAGGGGAGAAGGGTGCAACAATGAATGAATGGAATTCCAAAATCTCTGTAGATGTTCATTGAAATGAAAAATAAATAAATTAAAATAAAAATAAAAAAGCTTCCAAGTGGTCATCCAAGCACAATCATTAGACACAATTTTAATTGCATTGTCATGTGCCATTGAGTGGGAAGTGACCCATCGTGCACTCTCCAGCAGGTTTTCAGAGTCAGTAAGTTGCAAGAGAAGAGATTGCCCATCTTTCTCCTGCAGAGCAACTGGCAGATTTGTATCATGTGCCTTTGGGATTGCAGTGCAGTTTCTTGCAAGTCTTCCAAGATAGATTTGAAGTCTGTTGGCCAAGAATCAAGCCTCCATCTCCTGCATGTAAGATGAGAATTCTAGCCACCAGTACCAGATGATATATAATCTTATAATCATTTCTATTTCTGTGAAATTGGCATTACTGCCCTTTTAATTCAGCTCTAACTTTAGTTATTTACTTTCTCTGTGTGTGTGTGCATGCCTATGTGTGTGAGTCTAACTAAATTCACTCATTACCACATCAAGGTACACCAAGTGATAGCTTTTAGTGGGTTACCAAGACTGGAAGTTACATTCTCCCACAAAGCCACTTATGTATACAAACCATCAGAAAGGTGCAGCCTTCAGTTTAGTAGAGCAGACACCAGAGCTTCCAATTTTCTTCACTTTTTTATAATAATCAACTTCTAGATTCATTTCTTTCTATAGTTTTTTATAAACTATCTCTGCTCCTCTATTTGTTTTTTTCTTCCTTTTGGTATATTTGGGTTTGCTTTGCTCCTTTCCCCCCTAAATTTTTAAAACTGGTTATTTACTGATTTGATCTTTTTATTCTCCTTTGAGTATAATCATTAACTGCTAAATATTTGCATCTAAACACTGCCTTTGCTGCATCCCATAAGTTTTAGTGTTGAATTTTACCATCCTTATAAATCCTCTAAGACAGACTTACTTGTTCTTTTGGCAGTCCATTTAGCACTCTTTAGTCAAAAAGTCAAAGGCATTAATTTTTTGTCACTCATCCTTATCTATTGTCAAAAACACTGAAGAATAAAGTCATCTTAAGTTGTATAGTGAAGGATTCTATGGGTAAAATCTTGCAGGGACACATTAAAAGGAGATAGAAAGAATACGGGGAGTCACAGTACCAAAAAGAACTAGTTAGCACTGATCCATTTTGTAGTAGCATATGATCAAGAATCAATATAACTGGGGGGGGGGAATCCAAGCTATACTGAAGGCATTGGCAAAACATAAGGTGCAAGAATTGGCAAAATAGAAGGTGCAAGAATTTGCTGGAATACCAATTGAGTTTTTCAACAAACAGATGTAGTCCTGAATATGTTCAATAGCTGATGCCAAGGAACTGAGAAGACAGCTGACTAGAAGAGTTAGTTGACTGGAAGAGATTCATATTTATACCTATTCCAAAAAAAGACCATCCAATCAAATGCAGACTACATCAGATAATTAATATCACTTATAAGTAAAATCTTATAGAAGATTATTTTAAATAACAATTGGAACAGTACAGTGACAGGAACGTGACAGAAATTAAAGCTGAATACAGAAAAGTCTGTGATACGAGAAATATCATAGCTGATGTTAGTTGCATCTTGGTGGAAAGTAGAAACTACCAGAAAAAATGTTTACTACTTTTTTATTAAATATGCAAAGATATTTGATTGTGTGGATTATGACAAATTGTGGATACCATTGAGAAGAGTGAGAATCCCAGAATACTCAGTGTTTGAGCTCATGTAAAGCCTACACATAGATCAAAAAGGGGCAGTATAAACAGGAAAAAAAGGATATTATGCTGCTTAAAACCATAAAAAGGGTGCGTTAGGACCGCATCCTTTCTTCATACCTATTCATTCTCTACGCTGAGAAAATAATCTGAGAAGCTTGACTATATGAAGAATAATATGACAGCAAGATTGGAGGAAGCCTCATCAACAGATTGTTTAAGGCAAATGAAACAACCTTGCTTATAGAAGCTAAGGAAAACTTGTAACACTTCTAAAGATCAAAAAGTACAGCCTTCAATATGAATTGTATCTTAACATCAAGAAAACAAAA
>NW_006399894.1:6634600-6668573 GCF_000299155.1 Elephantulus edwardii
ATGGAATCCCAAAATCTCTGTAGATGTTCATTGAAATGAAAAATAAACAACCTAAATTTAAAAAAAAAAGAAAACAAAATCATACAATTGGAAAAATAGATAACATCCAGATAGAGAAAATAGTCAAATTATCAAGGATTTCATTTTACTTGGATCAACAATCAGCACCCTTGGTAAAGGTTGTTGTTGTTAGGTGCTGTCAAGTCGTAGCTGCCTCATAGCGACCACAGGAATGAAAGACCTGGTAAAGGAAGTCATAAATCAAAACACATATGGTAATCGGAAAATCTGTTGCCAAAGACCTCTCCAAAGTGCTAAAGAGTAAGTATGTCAGTTTAAGACTAAATTATGTCTAATCCAATCCATGGACTTTTCATTCAATTAGTTCCTATACAACTGAAAGTTGCACAACAAATTAGAATGACTGAAGAACTGATGCCTTTGTGTCTTGGTGTTAATGAAGAATAATCTACACAGTTGTTATTACGTGACATCAAGTTGTCTGTGACTCATAGTGACCCTATGTACAGTAGCTTTGAACCTTGCACTATTCTGAGCCAGTCTCACTAACTCCAACAAATCAATCCCCGGTTACAAAATACCCCAGTTACTGTGTCGTTCTATCTCATCCAGGGTCTTCCTCTCCTGCATTTTCCCTCCACCCTTCCAAGCATGATGTCCTTCTTCAGTGACTGGACCCTCCTGGTTCTGTGCCTGAGGTATGTGAGACAGAGCTTCAAAGTACTTGCCTCCAGGGAGAAATTTGGTTTCACCCTCTCCTATACCTGTTTGAGCCAAAACCTGTTTGTTCTATTGGTAGTCCATAGTATATTCAATACTCTTCTCTAACAGCACAACTCAAAGGCATTGATTCTTCTTCTGCCACCCTTAGTCATTGTCCAGCTCTCTGATGTGTAGAAATGAAATGCAAAGATGATGGCCTGGAGCAGCACACCTTGGTCCCTAGACTGACATCATTACTCTTTAGTGCATTGGAAAGGTTGTTGACAGCAGACTTCCCCAATGTAATTTGTCTTTTAATTTCCTGACTGCTGGTGTTTCCGTTACTTATGTAAGTGTTTGCTTAATATATCTGGGGTTCTGCTGGAGCTAAATGCATTATAATTCTCTCATGGAAAATTGATGTCCTTTGTCTCTTAAACAGATGGTGGTTTAACTTCTGTGTGACATAAATATAGCTTCCTTCACTCTCCTCTGGTTACTATGTGCACAGAATATTTTTCTATCTTGTCACTTTCAACTTTCTCTCCTGTCACATTTGTGTGTGTGTGTGCTTTGGATCTAAGAATCTCTCTTTGATACAAAATGTGTTTGTTTTCTGTTGTGTACCTCTGACTCAGAACTAAGTCATAGCAGACCCCCCAGTGGGTATTTAGAGGCAATAAATTGCACAAGAGGAGATTGTTCAACCTTCTCCTATGAGTAACTGGTGAATTTGAGGCATGTGCCTTCTTGGATTGCAGCACAGTTTCTTACCACTAGGTCACAAGAGCTCCCTAAGACAGCAAGTCCTTTAAAAATAAAATCCCTTTCTGCCTTTTGTTATAGAAATGCACATTTATGGCAATAACTGATCTTATAACTACTTGACTTGTAATGTTTTACTTATTTATTTGACCTTTGTTTTGTATCATCTTTTTGTTTATTTCCTCCAGTACAGTTTTCATTTCAATTTGGTTGTGTGTATTGGGATGTATATATTCTTTATTGATTTATTGTACTTGTTAATACTAGTCAAAGTGTTCTATTTCATTATTTATTCTTCTTCCAAAATAATATTGACTAGGCAAGTTGTAAAACTCTTTAAAAGACAATGTATTATTAAAAGAGAAGATGTTTGCAGGATATATATTTAATGCTTTACTTATAAAATGAGATAAAAACAAGAAGAATTGGCTAAAATTCATAAACTTTAGATAATTTCTAAAAATGAAAAATCACTTTTTGTCATGGATAATAAAAAGGATCATACAAAGTCAACAAGGACACATACAATGTGTTATGTAAATAAATATATTTTGATTTTATTTTTAATACCATAATTTAAACTCAGCATTCAATTATTCATATCACAAGTCGTACAATGATTGAAATAATTTTTAAAAAACTATAAAGTATCTCTGAATATTTGAATCATTCCCAGGATTGTTCCATTGTCTCTGTATGAAATCCAGAGAACTCAGTCAATCCTGCTTTCCTCTTTCCTTTAAATATCCCACTGCCCTCTCATCTACTTACCACATTGCACCATTATTTTTTACTACTATATATTTCACTTCTACTTCACATGAACTACAATGTTTAGAAGTGTCCCTATACATCTGATAATGAAAATAAATTATTATAATAAAAAAGAACAATAAAAGAACACACAGAAATCTGGGAGCAATACCAAGTTCAGTACACTGATGTCTCTAAGAAACAATCACAAAATTTCTCTTCTCCATTTAGCTCAAGTTAGTAAACTTTTCTCAAATGTTTGGGAACAGGAGTGGGTTTTTTTTCTCTCTCTCTGTGGTTAGACTCAGCTCTTCATTTGTTACTCCAATTGAAGATATAGTGCTTACACCTTTGAACATGAATTGTTACAGATACTTTTTTCTTCAGTTGGGATTGTTCCATCATGGTGAAGAAACTCAGAAGGACTGTTTTTAAACTCACCAAATCAAATATGCATCTAATTTGTGGTCAAAGTAAAAAAAAAATATTACCAGAGAGACAAATGATATAAGAAAGTGATCAAAAAGAAATAAGTGATGCCAAGTGGAATATTACATTTTAGAAAATCTGCATATATAACTGTTTTCTTAAATAAAAGTATGAAGTGTTTAAAAAATATAATAAGAATAAAGGATAAATAATATGGTAAAATCTTCAGTTATCAGTATTTTATAGAATTGTATACAATGAAAAATAATTGTGAAAATTTGGAATGGAAACATTTGTATTACATAGTTTGAGAGATAGTTAATATGTGAAGTAATGGAAAAAATTCTTTTATTCAGTTATTAAATTGTCACTTATTGCAAATGCCTTTTCGATAGGTCAAATAATCATTTAGCCTAGGTTGTAATATGTACTGGTTTAAATAAACCTTCAGTGCATGTAGGATTCCACAGGGCCTTGAAAAAAAAGAAAGAAAGCAATGAATGAATGCATGCCATCAAATTAATAAAATGAAATGAAATCTTACTTAATATGAACATTTAAACATATATATAAAAACAAAGACCAACATAACTGTGTTCTAATTACATGTTTTTAATAAGAAAATATCTATATTAATTTCTAACACACATATTGATGAAACTTACTATCAGAGAAGGAAGATTAGTAATCAATATTGTAAGTTTTACAAAGCCACAGAAATAACAATTTTACATAATTATTTTAAGCAAACTTAATTTACTCCCCCCAATATTTTTTAAATAATAGTTATCATCCATGGTCCAAACACAAAGCTCCAATAGAATTGCATTAATTTGAATTGATTAGTTTTTACTATTTTAAAATCTCTAAACCCTACTCCAATTTTAAGTGACAGGAGATCACAATACTCCAAAAGTTTTACTATTTTAAAGAGAAATTACATTTTGTGCAGGCACTTTATTTAAAAAGAAGTACAGAATCGAAATGTAGAATATGACACCTGAACAGAGAAATGTTAAATCTATTGGAAAATGACTCTTACTCTCTTGGAGCATCTGTTGGATTCAAACTGTGGACCTTTGAATTGACAATTCAATTCCTTACCACTAAGCTACTAGAGTTCTCTACTGATAAGATATAATAAATACAGGAAAAGATGAGCCATATCATAGGAGGGTACTTTATATGTGAACTGTTGATTACTGACTGCTGGAGAGTTCTTGGAAACTCTACCAGTTTAGATGATTCAACAACAAAACTACATCCTGTTAATTTGAAATCAATTCATGCATGGTTGACTCTCCACGGGGTTTTAGAGGTACAAACCACATACAAAAGGGTGTATGTTTCTCTCTGTAGGATTACTTGGTGGATTCCAATCACCAGAAAAATACCATCTCTTTGGCTTACCCTACCAGAGTTTTCTTTGGATGGTTAGAGTAAAAGGAATAGAATTGAAGCTCAACTTTAAAAGACAGATGTGTTGTGGAGACAGTATTATAGATGCTCATTGCTATCAAGCTGATTTAAATCTCACGGTAGCCTTATAGGGTTTTCAAAGCTGAAACTCTTTATAGGAGCAGACTGCTAAATCTTTCTGTCTTCAAGTGGGTAGTGATTATGAATTGACACACTTTCAGTTGGCAGCTCAACGTTTAACCTACAGTACCACCAGAGTTCCTTTGAAGCACACAATGTTACAAAATAATGATATACACTAAGCACTTCTTGCATAGAACTTTGCCAGTTTAAGTATACCCCATTCCAAATACCAGATTTAAATTTTCTTTGTTGTAATTCAAATTTCTAAATTTAAGATTCTAGTTACCATCTTTACAACATGGCATCACATAAAAGCATAATTTCCTGGTGTTCTTACCTTATAAGCATAAGGTTAATGTAGTATGAGATTCCCTTTTACAAAATTTTCTAATGCTATATACTGAAAATTCCTAATACTTTTTTAGTATGAAGCCAAACATTTATGGACTTTTTTTCTCTTGTTTCTTGAGAGCAAGCCATTATTGAGCAATTGTCAAAAATTGGTAAACCTAAGCCCCCCAAAAGGAATAGTCTGCTTCTGGAATTTTCTTTTTCCCCCTTTAGTGATCTGTGGCTGTTTATAACTTATGAAAATACATTTTTTAAAATTTTAAATATTTGAAATATTATTTTATATTTTTATTTCAAACATTTTAGGGCCTCTCTCTTCAACTCCAAACTCCACCCCTCATCCCCCGAATTTGAATTCATTTTTGACTAGAGGACTTCTTTCCCTGGAAGAAGCCTCAAATGGCAAAGGATGTGCAAAATAAGAGCCTGAGAAACTCTGTGATGGAAAAACACCTGTATAACAGTTAAGGCTCTCAAGAGAGATTTTCCTTCCATTTGGACTTCTAACTCAATAATAAGTAGGGATGACATCATAGAGGAAAGTAAACTTGAAATACATATTCAATGACATAATTATCACCTTTTCAGTTTAAAAGTTACAATTTCATTATTTATTTGTATCATTATTTTAATGTTTCTAGGCATTAAATTGAAATATTATCTTTCAAAGAAATATCTACTTATATGAATTTATATCAACTGATAAAATGAGATGACAAATATTGTGGAAAGGCCTGGTGGTGGAATTCTGAAAGATATGCAATTATAAAAGACCCAATGAGGTACAATTCTACTCTGATACACATAGGCCACCTGAGTGGAAAGTGCATCCTTAGCTACTACTAGGTTTAATTATTGTATACATTCAGTTTAATCATCTTATGTTTCATAAAATACAGAATTCATTTTTTCATACTGCTTAAATTCTATATAAATCATTACCCCACTGCTTAAACCTTATTAACAAAAAGAAATTGAGACGTTTTTCTGACTGGGAATCCTTTAAGCATTGTATTTCTAAGAGATACTGGGTGTGTGTGTGTGTTTGTGTGTGTGTGTGTGTGTGAGAGTGAGAGAGAGAGAGAGAGAGAGAGAGAGAGAGAGAGAGATACTGGAGTAAGGGTGAAATTTCACCTCACCTCCATCAAATCTTTGTTTGCACCTCAACCTCAAACCTGCTCAGATTATCCCACTTGAAATTTGTCTTCACATACCTTACTTCTACCTTATACATTCAGAACTATCCTTTCTTTGGGCTATCTGTTTTATTTTTTTCAAACTGGATTTATTTAAAAAAAAATAAAATGTCCAAATCCATTGCTGTCAAGTGATCAAATTCACAGACAACCTCCATCGAGTTTTTGTGGCTATAAATCTTAATGTGAGAAGGCTGTTCCCCTTTCAGATTGGAACCGGAGGCAACTCACAGAATTGAGGGTAGAATTTCAACATATACAGACCAGGTCAAGAGATCTCCGGTAAATCATATTTAGTACTTTCTAAAATAGGAAATGATTTATTTATATATTATAGTTCTTCTTTATTATAAGTATATCTTCACCAAATGTAAACTCTATAATAGAGGCATAATTTGGTTAATGAATGCAGTCCAAAGTATGTAGAACACAACCCAGCTACTAAGAGATACGTAGTCATTTGTTCAAACAAGAAATAACTGGATTTTCAATAGTGATGCCCTTAGACCTTTACCACTGGATAACTTATGCCTCCTCCATTAAATATTAATAAGTATCAATAAGCAGATTAGGTTCCCATAAGTGTTTTTAATCATATATCTTGTCTGAAAATTATTCTTTAGATAACATAAAAAATTGTAGCCCAGAAGAAATCCTGCTGGAATGTAGAACTCAGTTTTAAAGCCTGATACTTTGTTTATAAAAAGGAATAAAAAATTCTCCAGATAAGTGAAAAAAAATGAATGAAGCACCCAACGGAAAATATTCGTAACTAATAAATGCTTGAGCACATTTTTTGCATGATCAGAGGCAGATTGAAATTTTTAAAAGATGGTAGCAACGAGCTGGGTTAAAATGCAATGTTTTAATAAAGTATACTATCTGCTAGATGGAAGTGCTTTATTAGGAAGTATTAAATTCTTGGAGCTGGGCTTACTGCATTGTTGTTGTTGTTATGTGCCATTGAGTCACCTGAGACTCATAGTGACCCTCTGGACAACACCCCTAAACTATGCTCTATCCTGTGCCAATCTTATTGTCTCTGACACACCTACCCCCATTACCTCAGTCACTGAATCAATTCATCTCATTGAAGGTCCTCCTCTCTTTCTCAATACCTCCACCTCCCCAAGCATGATGTCCTTCTCCAAGGACTGATCCCTTGTAACATGTCCAAGGTAGGCCCAGGCATACTATATAAACAGAAAACACAGTACTCTTCTCCTGTACCTCTTAGTTAATAAAACAATTGCAGTAAAAACCATCATTCCTTCAAGTCATATGATGATTTTTTAAAAATATTTACTAGGCCTCTCTGTACACCATTTTATGTTCCATTAGCACTAACAAAGTCAAATGTAAGAAGAGTCTCTGAGGTACATAAATGTATGTACCTGCATGAAGAAGTTTTTCAAAATCTGTAATTATAATACAACTGGAATTATTATTTTCTTAGGACATAATTAAAAAATAAAACTTATAAGGCAAATCCTCCCACTTAAAATATGTTAATACATTTAAAAACCACATTATGGTACACACAATCAACCTGATTTATGCTTTTCTTATGTAATACTTAGAATATATATGTTGTCACAACACAGTCAAGTTAAAATAGCTAAATTAAAACTACTAAATGGCACTTAGACAAAACATGTTTAATGCTGAATTAATATTTTTGGATACCTTAATGACAAAACTCAAATAATATATTATAAGCAACGATGAATTCTTACTATATAAGAGTGTAAAGCATGTGTCCATAAAAGGATGTAACTTCTTTGCTTAAAAAACACACACCAAAAACCCACAAAATAAATTCGTGATTTTTCCTCTAAAAGCATAGAGATTTGGTGACTGTAAGTCCAATTTAAGCACCAATTCAAAGGCAAATTTACACTTATCAATCAGCCATAAATCAAGAAAACAATGTTCTGTGGAACAACAAAATAAAGTTGAAAAAGTGAGGTATCTACAGAGACGTCCAAGTAATTAAAAATCCTTCATCTTCTCACTGCCAGAATACAGTATCTTCTCTGTAGCATTTAGGTTATTCATTACCAAACAGCAAAATGTACTATTGTAATCATATAAATTATAAAATATTTACTGGCATTATTATGTTTAGGCGTCTGCTTACATAGTTTATAGAATTAGAAGATTCTTTCTTTCCTTGTAATACTGTTGACAATACAGCTAATACATATGACTCTATTTATTGACCTTGTAGAAAAAACTCTGGGGCAACGTGGCTAAGCCTGCTAACCAAAATTTCAGAGGTTCAAATCTACCAACCTGCTTCACAAGGGGAAAAAGACAGCAGTTTACTTTGGTAAAGATCCACAGTGTTGGGAGTCCTAAGAATCAGTTCTAATATCATCTGTAGGGTCACTCTGTATAGGAATCAGCTCAGTATCAGTGGGCTTTCTTGTAGCCTAGTTTAATTACACAGGTGATGCCTAAGAAATTATTCTATTTTCTCTTTCAATAAACTAACTCTATGCAGATAGAGGAAGGGATAGAGGTTAAACTGATGACTAAGAATTAAAGGTATATTTATTACTTATTTAACAATCACTGATTAATTAAACAGTATTTTAAAAATGAATTCTCTATGTCTAAATCTTTACTTTTTATTTTTATTTGCATGCTTAGAAAACAGTACTTCTGAACCCAAATTTGTTTTTTCCTTTTTCTTTGCCTTAAAAGTATACTACATTTAATGCGAAGATTGGCTTTCAAAATGTGGAAGTGAACAACTGACTTCACTTTTCTGAAATTCGAGCCATTTATTCTTAGTTAATACATGGTTAAGTACTCAATTGTTGGCCAAAATAATGATAATTTTAAATAACATTTAGCAGAAATGATGAGTTTATTACTCTAATAAGGACTTTCATACTTGAAAATTTAAAAATACATATATTATATTTTGTAGAAATACACTATTAGTTCTAGATCCTAATAACATAAAATCTTATGTACTAAACAGTTTTCAACTGAAAACACAATGCCTAAAAAACATAAATATTGTGCTAACCTTCTTTGACCATAAGAAAAGAAAAATAAGAAACATAAACTTATTAGATTATCTATTATGTTTGTGTTCAAAAGTCTTTTAGTAATCTGATTGAATCAAAAATATTTAGGTGTATAGAATAAATATGTATTTTAAATAAATCAATAGGTAAATGTTAAAAAGAACACATTTTTTTCTTAAAAATAAAATTGAAAACTATCTAAAAAATAATTCATAATGACATTCAAAGATTTAGCTAACTCAACAATAGCATCTACATGTATATTAACAGAAAGAGGTTGAGCAGATAAATATATTTTTAGTATATATCTTTATAAAATATTTAATCTTTGTTTCGATTTAACAACAAAGCTTAGAAAATAACATTAATATCCCTTTTTAAAGAGAAAAGAGAGTTCTTCAAAATATTCGGTTTAAGATGAACAATTTTATATTTTCATCAACAAGCAGCTGTAAGTCATGAACTTATACAAAATGCAAATTTCACAGCTGCGGGTGAGAAAAGCTAGATATTTGAATTAGAACTCTCCAAAATCATCTAGCATTACTAGAAGCAATCTTATATTAAACATACTTTACAGCCTCATTTTAACAGTTCAAAAATATATCTTATATTAAAGAAAGAAAGTTTAACTTTATTTAAGTTGCATTCTGTAGACTACACTGAAGAGGAAGAACTAGGATCATGCAAGTTTCTCTGCAAAGTTGTGTTGTCTTACTTCTGTGTCAGGATGTAAAATTCATCTTCTTGGTCCACGGAGATTATAAAAATAATAACAAACTGCTGTAAAGTAACTTAGTAATTTATAAAAATAAATTAATACAAGATTCTCACATGAATCCTTCACATGCCTAGAAATTCACTAGCTTAAAAGATGGTTCTAAATATATTGGGGTTTTTTTTAAAGGAAAATAAAAGGATTAATAAGGCATTGGTATGCTAGTTGGTGCCCATAATTATCTTTTTCAGTTCCAAGAAGGTGTTTGGGGATTGTTTAAGAGCAAAAGATGAATGGTGCACCACTAAATCCCATTAAATCAATGCATGGACACAGCAGGAGCAGAGGTAAATAAGCGGTAGAGGTCTGAATACCAATAAAGAAAAAAAAATTGGTTTATATAGCTACTTACATCATAGCCCAGAAGTTCTGTCTGTGTGGACTTATCTACTGTTGAAGCAAAGGCCTTCTGTAAATGCCGTACTTTTTCCTGCAAAATGAAAACAACAGAACACATATAGTTCGAACATTCCTAATCAGCTTAAATATTCAGAGCTTTAATTTTTAGGTTGTCACTGCCCAAACTTTGCTGTCTTTTCTCTAGAACAGGAGCAAGAGTTGACTTCGAAAAAGGTGATTTGTTTCAAAGCAATTATATTTAAAATCCAAAATACTCATAGCAAAAAATACTGCCAAAAGCGTTTACGTTAGTAATATTACTTGATTTTAAATAAGTTTAAAAAGCAATGCATAGAGGATGTTTCTTATTTTTTAATTCATCCTTGGACATAAAGGGTTCCTTCCTGGGGAATCTTAATGTTTTACTTACTTTGAATAGCTTATTTATTTGCGTTTTCATTATGATTATCTTTATTATGTATATCTTTATAAATAATATCTTTATATCTCTTTGAAAACGGGAAGCATTGCATATAAATATATAGATAGGGCTCCACCGACAAATTATATATTGTAATATTGCATATAGTATTTATCATTAACAATACAATTTGCCAAAAGAAAATAACAGAAGATTGTCAAATGTTCAATTTGTTCTGACTTGTAAGTTGCAGAATAAGCAATATCATGATTTGACTGAAGTTCTGGTTCGTTTTCTTTTGTTGTTCCTAAACATATCCCTTAAAATTAAACCTTGTGCTTAATTATTATGTAGTATGTTTATTCTTTGCCTGTTACAGCTGAGAGGGCTGTATATCTATGATCACATCTCATATTGAATTGCTGACATTACTACTCATTTGGCAATGAGAACAAAAAAAATTTAGAAAGTCTGAGTAATTTGAGGAAATTCCAAAAAGTTCACATGAATATACTATATTCTGTGGCAACTGCTTAATTGTTGTTGTTGTTAAGTGCCTTCGAGTCGCAGGCGACTCGCAGTGACCCTATGAAGGAGAGTCCGCAACGCTTGGGTGCCTTTCATCCTCTCTCCAGGTTCATAGGGTTTCCGGAGGCAAGCTATTTTGGAAGTGGATGCCACTCCTCCTCCTTCCAAGAACTGCTTAATAGGGGAATTAAATTTGTTTTTTTTTCTTTTGAATGTTAAATAAAATACTCAGATATTCTTTTAATGATAAAAAATTGTGATTCCCAAAGAAGGGCGCTGGTAAGTTACCAAGAACCAACCTCATTTCCAACAATTTCAAATAAAACCTTTTTTTTTCTCTCTTCTTGCCTCCTTTGTTTTATTCTCACCACCACCCTTCTTTCTCTCTTATATCAGAGATTACCAGAATTATTAGAGCTGTCTAAAAATAATCATCTAAGAGCTCTTTTTTTGTTTATTAAAATATAATATTTTTCATACTTTTAATGTTTCAGGGAAATTTGATGGCACAATGTCAGGGATCTGAGCTGCTAACCCCAATGTCTTGCCTCCTGGTGGTTCTAATTCACTAACTAATCCTGAGGAGAAATACGGACACAATTGCTCTGTGGCGGAAAATGAGGCTGTCTTCTTTCTTAAAGAATCATAGGTTTAGAAACCCTACTGAGTTCTCTGGGAAGTTCTACTGTGTCCTGTAGGGTAACTATAAATAGACATGGACTTGGCAGCAGAGTTTTACTTCAAAATTTTCAAAGATGAGATGATGAAAAGGAAAATACTAACGAATGAGACTGAAATGGTAACTTTTGAGAAGTCAGACTAGATAGAATGAGATCTAAACCAACTATTCTTTCAAATATTATTTTAAAATTGTTGTTGTTGTTAAAGTGCTGTTGAGACATAGATGACTCATACCATCCCTGTGAACAAAAGACCTGATCACTCGTATAACTTTCTACATTTCTCCAATTTCATAGGGTTTCTGGAGGCAAGCTTTTTCAGAAGTGGATGCAACTCCTGCTTCCAAGCTTATTTTAATCGGGAAGCTCCACCAAACACTGTTCACCATGGGTAACAATTATCACATTTGACACATCAGTGTCACAGTGTTTTGCATCACAACAACCACAAGTTACCTCTGTACAGCAGATGGACAGACCAGTTCTACATCATTTAGAAGAATGTTTGATTATAAAACAATTAAAACCAGGCTTGAGGGCCACAGATTAAAATAACCGACCTTTGAGGTGGTAGCGTAACTTTCTATCCACCAGGCCCAGAGAGCTCTCTATGTTGGTGGTCGTGTTGTTAACAGCTGTCATAAATATTTTAAGTAAATTAGATTATCTAAAGATTGCCTTCATTTTATATTTTATAAGAACGAGGACCAGAAGGAAGTAATTTTTATAAAAATACTAAAGTATATTGGACTTTATTTTTCATGACCACCAATTAATTAACCAAAAGAGATTTACTAGGCTTCTACTTCAGTATTCTCCAGTATAAGCAGCCACTATAATTCTTTCTATTTTCAGAAGAATACTGGAGAATTAAAGCACTGCCTTTTTAAGTTTTTAAAATTACTTGACTTCTGGTCAATACAGTATAAATAAATCCATGTCATGATAAAACATTTAATTATAAGTTTTTCTTTACACAATTACAATATTAATACTTTTAAACAAAACACCCTTTTATGTCTTCTCATAAAAAATTAACAAAACATGTTTATAATCAAACCAAAAGAAATGAGAGAATATTTTAGAAAAATACAAAATTGGATAAAAACAAAATACCCCATTTCATATTTATATGTGTTGTCCAATTGTTCTCTGGTCATTATTCTAAAACCATACAAGTTTTAACATTAGGTAGCATTAGTACAGAGCTCAAGTGGCTCTGTCTTTAAGGTATGAAGCTTTTAAACAAAAGGCGGTGAAAATTCAAAAGTCATTCTGTGAGAGAAAGATAAGATAGAATGCTTCCATAAAGATTCAAAAGCTTGGAAGCTCTTTGGGGCAATTTTTGGCTGTCCTAATGAGTATGCGTCTGATACAGGCTATGGTTTTTGCAATCACTTGTTATTCATCAGAGAGTTGGACAATTACTAGGGAGGATAGAAGGAGAATTGACGCCTTTGAGCTGTGGTGCTGGAGAAGAGTATTGAATGTACCATGGACTGCCAAGAACACAAACAGATTCATCATGGAGAGGGTTAAACCAGGCTACTCCTTGGAGGCAAGGATTCTGGGGCTTCATCTGACATACTTTGGACATCTAAGGAGGGACAGGTCCTTGGAGAGGGACATCATGCTTGGGAGGGTGGAGGAACGGCGCAAGAGGAGAAGGCCCTCTATGAGGTGGATTGATTCCGTGACTGGGGTAATCGGGATGGGTGTCTCAGAGGCAGTGAGATTCGCACAGGATAGAGCAGGGTTTAGGGCTGTTGTACACAGGGTCGCTATGCGTCGCAAACAACTCGACGGCACATTAAAAGCAACAGCCTGCCATAAACTGCCAGAAGATCAGAGAAAAGAATACTCGCCTCCAAGGAGTAGTCTGGTCTCAACCTCTCTTGTACAAACATGTTTGTTTTCCTAGCAGTCCATGGTATATTCTCCAGCACCACAACTCAAAGGCATCAGTTCTCTTACTATCTCTAGTCTGTTCTTCAACACTTTAAAGAGATCCTTAGAAGCAGATTTGTCTTTTGCAATACTTTATTTGGTGTCTTGGCTGCTGCTTCCTTGCGTGGATCCATATTAAATTAAATCCTAGACAATTTAAATCCTCTCTGTTAACTTAGATGTTATTTATTGGCCCAGTTTTGTGGATTTTTTTTATGCTGAGAAGTAATCCATAGTGAATATTGTAGACTTTTTTTTTATATTGTAGACTTTTAACATCATCAATAAGGACTTCTTCAAACAAGCTTGTGTTACATGCACAATTCTGAGTTAATCAAAATCAATTTTATGCTTTAGGCTTTTTGAGAATCTCATCCCAAAATAAATATGGTCCAAATTTTAAAAAGTGACCCATATGGGATTTTTAAAAGATTTTAAAGCTTGATTTCATTAATAAAAAGTTCATTTATTTAATAACAGCATAAAAAAATCTACAAAGTCCATTTACATGTATGGATTTCCATGTATCCCAAAAGTATATACCACTAAGAAAGCACTAAAGTGTGATAAAAACGAAAACAGGACAAAATCAGCAGAACTATGAATGTTTAAGGGAAACTAAATATTACTAGAAATTGATGGGTCTGGCAACTATTTTTGTCTTATTTTAGGGCATATTTATATTATTTATCATTATTACATCCTCTCTTGATTAACGAAAGCATTATGAAAATGCTAAAATCTAACATTCATTAAGCTACATGAATTATTTTACCTTAGTATTAATATTTGTTCTTTTCTACTTGAATTGTTTAAAATTTTATGCATATAAATCTGTGTATTAAACCAAGCTGAAAGAAAACTATTCAATAATCACAAAAATTATGCCTAATTACCTACACAGAACTTGGTGCAATTCCTCAAGAAGATGAATTCTTTTAAAAATACAGCAATTAGCTACAAAATCTGTAACAACATAGAATGAATGCTTACTAGCTGATATACAAAAATTATAATGACAGAACTACTATATGAATATGTAGCTTGCTGGGGGAAAGCATCTTTGACTTACCCAATTTTAGGGGAAAATACTTGAAAAATAGTAAGTTTGAGGTGTGAAAAGAAATATAAATAATACTTTATGGATCTAAAAGTTAAAAATAAGAGGTATTTTTTTTCAAGGTAAGTTTATCTTTTAAAAAAAAGGATTGAAAGTCATTCAATAAAATGAAAGATAATTAATAAACTCTTCTATGCCAAGCTTAAGCTACAAATTAAATAGGTTAAAAAGAATTTCCTTGTCATTTTAGAGTGGACTTAATTGTTGATGATGAAATATTTAGATAAAACAAAAGCAAAAAGAAAATCATTAAAGTTGTTTAATGATGCTAAGAGCAAGGTTGAGTCCAAGAATAAAAATAAAACATTATAGAAAGAGCATTGTTAATTTCTACCCAACTTTAATGAGAATAGATCATTATAACATCAGTATAATTATAAACTGATGCAACATTAATCAAATACAATTCTCTCATATAGTACATAAACTTTCTGTATCTATCAAACATAATGGTAAACATAGAACGAAAATTTTCTTTTTATATGGAAAATTGCTAATACATAACAAAAAGTAAGAAATGTAACAAAAATGAATCCTACACACCCATCATTCAGCTTCAATGACAGGATTAAAATAAAAATTACTACTATTTTCCTAAATCACTCTTAGGTAAAAATCAGTCTGCTCTTAGACAAAAGGTCACTTCATTGTTTTTGAGGTTTGTTTGCTTTTACTGAACACCTTTCTTATATTTTTCACTGTGATTTTAATTAAAGTTTACAGAAAAGTTGGATTTTTCATTCATTCACTGTTGCATATTTTCCTCCCATCCCCCCAACAGTTCACTTAAAAGAAAGGAAAAAAAACAAAACAAAACAATCATTGTTGCATAATTTCTTCCCTCCCCCCAACTTTCCCCCCAGTCACTTTGCTATGCATCTCTTATTCTATATTGCTGTCATACAAATAATATCTAATCATATATTCCTTTTAAATAGTCCTTTCCTTCATTTCAATTGCTCCAATGCAGTGTTCATTATTTATCCTCTCTATTCTAATTTCCTCATCAACTCCCTTATCAGACTTGCTTTATAACAGTGGCATTATGCAGTATTTGTCTTTTTTGTGACCGAGATATTTCATTCAACATAATGACCTCCACGGTCACCCATGTTGTATAATATTTCATGAATTCCTTGTTTTTCAACACTGTTTAGTATTCTATTGTGTGACTATACCATAGTTTTTCTATCCATCCGTTTGTTGATGGGCACTTGGATTGCTTCCATCTCTTTGCTATTTTGAATAACACACCCATAAACATGGGTGTACACATATCTGTTTGAGTAGCAGAGCTGGTGTCTTCAAGGTTTATTCCTAGTACTGAAATTTTTGGATCAAATGATATTTCTATTTCCAACTTTCTGAGAAAGTATCATACTGCCTTCCATAGTTGCTGTACCATGATAAAAAACACCGTTCTGGTCCTCTACAAGCCATGCCTCTATCTGTGGTCAGTGAACAGTGTGGGTACAGCCAGAGTGCTCCAAATACAACAATGTTTTGTCTCATAGACTTTGGGTATGCTACTAGGAGAGGCTATTACTGGGAGAGGGACACTATGCTTGGAAAATTGGAAGGTAGGTGAAAGAGATGGATTAACACAGTGACTTCAGAAATTGGCTCAAATATGTTGAGAAGGTTTAGAATGGTGCAGGATAGAAGAGAGCTCAGGTCTGTTGTTTATAGAATCACTGAGTCATTCTTGATGTGATGGCACAATGTAGTTAGATGTGTAACCACAAACCTGCACCACCTTCTACAAATTCTAAAGCCAATATTCCATCCAAGAGCCCTCGTTGTGCTACTCAGACTACTAACGTTTTGCAGTGACCAAACTGAACTCAGATTATGCTCCATTATGGGATTTATTAGGAATGTTAACAGTTTACAATTCAGGGTGAACAGCAAACAATTCTTCACTTAGGACAACTTTTCAAGCCTCATTGCAGGCCCTTTGCAATTTAGCCTTGTGACTTTAAGTTGATGTCAAAAATCTGCCTTAATTGTGCCAATTATGCAATTATGACTTCTCTGTCCAGTGCTTCAATAAATTTAAATAAAGGCAACCAACTCTGGGTTTGGTTCTGTGAGGCAGCTCTCCTGGGTAATCTCTGTCTTAAATTAGTGTTTGATTCTCTGATGTTACTATTTCTGCTGCTACTGTTCTCATCCAGGTCCTACACTAAGTGATATAGAAATATCTAGTAAAAGTGGATGAATATTGGACTCTCTGATTCTTCTTTCTTGTTAGTAGAAAGTTTCCCCTATTCTGCCGTAGCTTGTTGCTGCTGTTTGTTAGCTTATATTGAGTTGAGTATGACTCACAGCAACCCTATGAATAAAAGATCTGAACCCTGTTAAATCCTGTGCCATCATCACACTTCCTGACACATAAGAGCCCATTGCAGCAGTCACCATGTCAATCCACCTGGTTGAGGGTCTTCCTCTCCTTCGTTGACTATCCACCCTTCCCAGCATCATGCCCTTCTCCAAGGAATAGCACCTCCTAGCAACATGTTGAAAGTATGTGAGGTGAAGCCACATCATTCTTGCATCTGAAGAGTACATGCCTCTCCAAGACTTATCTGTTGTTCTCTTGGCCGTCCATGGGATGTTCAGTGCTCTTCCCCAACACCACAACTCAAAAGGCCATTTTTTTCCCCTGTAATCCTTCTTCATTGTCCAGCTTTCAGATGCATAACTAGTAATCAGAAAGACTATGCACCTTAGTCCTCAAACTAACATCATTACTCCTCAATAATTTGTGCAGAGGTCCCTAACTACAGATTTTTGCTGTGCAATGTGTCTCCTTATTTTTTGACTTCTAGTATCAAGGTTCTTAATTGTGGATATAAGCTAGATGAAGCTGTTGACAGACTGACAGATTGGAAGAGATCCATATTCATCCCCATTTCCAAAAAATATGATCCAACTGAATGTAGAAATTACTGAACAATATCATTGATATGACATGAAAGCAAAATACTGCTGAAGACCACTCAAAAACACCTGGAAAAGTACATAGATAGGGAGCTGCAAGAAGTTCAAGCAAGATTTAGAAGTAGCCATGACAGCAGGGATATCATCTGACATCTGCTGATGTCAGATAGATACTGGCTTAAAAGGAAGGAATACCAGATGAATGTCTATTTGTGCTTTATTGACTATGTAAAGGCATTTGACTGTATGGATTACAACAAGGTGTGGCTGACATTGTGAAGAATGGGAATCCAGAGCAATTGATTGTGCTCACGTGAAACCTGTTCCTGGACCAGGAGGCTGTTGTGCAAACAGATCAAGAGAGTAGTGCATAGTCTGGAATTAGGAAGGGATTGCACCATGGATGTATTTTCTCTCTCTACCTATTCAATCTGTATGCTGAGCAAATTATATGAAAAGGTAGACTCTATGAGAAGGAGTGTGGCATCAGGATTGGAGGGAGTTCCATCAATAACTTGTGTTATGCAGATGACACAACTTTGCTTCTGAAAGTGGGGAGGGATTGAAGCACTTGTTGCAGAATTGCATCTCAATGTCAAGAAAACAAAGAATCTTACTACTGGACTGATATGCAGCATCATGATGGAGGGAGAGGAGATTGAAAATGTTCTACCATGGTATCTATAAAAACTCTCTAGTTCTCTCTCACACACTAATACATATTCTTCAACAACCTGCATTATGCAGATGACACAACTCTGCTTGCTGAAACTGAGGAGTACCTGAAGCACTTTGTGCAGAAGTTCAAGGACTGCAGCCTTCAATATGGATTGAAACTCCACATCAAGAAAACAAATATTCTTACCACTAGGCCAATTGGCAGCATCAGGATAGATAGTGAAAAGATTGAGATTGTTAACAGCTTTAGTTTGCTTGGTTCCACAATTAACACTGTTGGTACCAGCAGCCAGGAAATAAAAAGACAAATTGCAATGGGAAATTTTGCTGCCAGTTTAGTCTGGAGACTAAGGTGCACCTGATTACTTGCTATGTGTCAGAAAGCTTGACAATGGTTAGGTATGATAAAAGAATTGATGCCATTCAGATGTGGCACTGGAGAAAAGTGTTGAATATACCATGGACTGCCAGGAAAACAAATAGGTTCATTCTGGAGAGGGTGAAACCAGGCTGCTAGGATTCTGAGGTTTGTTCTGACATAACTTTCAGCATGTTGCAAGGAGGGACCAGTCCTTGGAGAGAAACATAATGCTTGAAAGGGTGAAGGACCCTCAATCAGAAGGATTGATCCAGTGACTGAGGTAATGAGGGTAGGTGTATCTGAGAAGATCAGGTTAGCACAGGATATAGATTGTGGGTCAAGGCTGTTGTACACAGGGTTATTATGCATAGTCTGTAATTCACCAGCACCTAAGAACAACAAGAACATTTTTTTAATTTATTGGTGTCTTTTCTTTTGTTAAGTTTGCTTATGATTTGCTTCTTCACAATACTTTCTAAGAACTAGCTCCTGGTTTTATTAATGGTTTCAATAATTGTGTTTTATATTCCATTGATTTCAGCCTTTTTTGCTATATACCTTATTTTTGTTATATATTGTCTACTTTTAATGGCAGATTTTGATGTGATTTCTGACGTCTACTTTTGCCTTTTCCTTCTTTTATCCTGTTTAAGGACCTTTCCCTTTTTAAAAACGATTTTGTTTTATTTTGATTTTCACCCTACAACTTGATTGATTTCCAGTCATTAGTGTTAACTGCTTCAAATCTATTTTTAAGATAATTTCTAAAATCAAGTTGGATACACTCAAAGTAATATTACATCTCTTGTAGATTTGTTTTTGTGAGAAACTGATGGTCTATCCTACACTTAGCACCAACACGGTTATGAATGATGATGTCAAGGGTCTCAATAATTTCTTTTCAAAGACATAGCCTAATTTATTTTTTAATATATTCCATAAGGTCAGATTCATGGGTATATTCAACATTTATCTTGCTTAAAAATAGTACATGCAATGGTCACTGGTCTTACAAAATTCTGTGACTCTCAGGTCTCATTTCTACCACCAAAACCATATTTTCAAACTACCAGTCCAAGGAAGTAGCTACAAGATTTAAAAAGGTAAATTGGAAATAGTAAGAGGTATCCTGTCTTTGTTGTTATTGTTGTTCACTGCTGTCAAGTCAAGTAAGACGCATAGCGACCCTATGAACAAAAGATCTGAAGCTTTTCTATAACTATCAATATTTATAAAGTTCATAGAGTTTACAGAGGTATGTTGTTTAGAAAGTGAAGAATATTTGTATCTATTTCACTTCATGTGTGATAGTGTGGATATTTTAAAAAATTAAACTTTTATCTTAGAAGTGAATGATGTTTTATTTTAGAGTTCAATTCTAACATTGCTATTGCAGTTCAATTTTTAATAGCATTTAATATTACATAGAAATACTAGCATAGTTCTCCTAATGATGGCTTCAACAAATATATGTTTTATATCTCTAATGCTTTTTATTCAGTTAATACACTTAGATGGGTAGAACTAATTTTTTTAGGGCCTCATAAAGAGAAACAAGAAATAGAAGGTTTTAAATTAGATTCCTTATGAATTGCTGTTATGATCCCTTGAGTTGGAACTTGTTCCAGCAGGCTATCAGAGGCAGTAAATTTCACAGAAGTATTTCCCATTTTTCTTGCAGAGCAGCTTGTAGATTCAAACCATGTGCTTTTGGGAAGTCAGTTCAACTCCTTATCACTAGGCCACCAAAATTCCTTCTTTATAATTTGTTGTTGTTAGGTAACATCAGTCGGAACCAACCCATAGTTGACCCTCCAGGGGATTTTCAAAGTCAGTAAATCACATAGGGGGGACTGCTCATCTTTGTTCTGCAGAAGAGCCAGTGGACTCAAACAGTGAAGTTCCTTACCACCTAGCCACCGAGTCCACCTCCTTATAAACCAGATATATGAATTACCACATTTAGAAAGAGTATGTATTTAGCCCTGGTGGCACACTTCCTTATAAATTGGGCTGCTAATTAAAGGACAATTAAAGGATAGAGGTTTAAAATCTACTAGTTGCTCCTCAGGAGAAAGTTGCAAATTGAACTGCCATCAAGATTTACATCTTTGCAAATCAATGGAAAGCTATAAGGAGTCAGAATAAACTCAATAGCACCAAATTTCTGAGGAGTCAGAAAAAGGGCATCAGATTTCTTATTTTAGTAAATACATCAAAGAATTTGTTGTTGTTATGTGCCCTGAAATCAATTGCAACTCAGAGCAATCCATGTACAATAGCCCTAAATCCTGCTCTATCCTGTGCCAACTTTGACTCTGACATACCTACATTCATTACCCCAGTCATTGAATCAATCCATCTCATTGAAGGTCTTCCTCTCTTGCTCTGTCCTTCCACCCTTCCAAGCATGATGCCCCTCTCCAAGGTCTGGTCTTACCTTGCAACATGTCCAAAATATGTCAGATGAAGCTTCAGAATCCTGGCCTCTAAGGAGCAGCTTGATTTCACCCTTTCTAGGACTAACTTGTTTGTTCTACTAGCAGTCCATGGTATATTCAACACTCTTCTCCAGCACCAATAAAAGGCATCAATTCTCTTTCTATTATCCCTAGTCATTGATTGTTCAACTTTTGACACATAACAAGAAATTGCAAAGACTATGGCATGGACCAGGCAGGCGCACCTTCATCTCCAGACTGATGTCTTTGCTCTTCAGTACTCTGGAAAGGTCCCTGACAGCAGACTTCCTAATGAAATTTAGGATTTGGGAATATCTCTTAGATTGTTTTGGTTTAATATCTTTACAAGATACGAGTTAACTGAATTTTTCAAACATATTGCATCTTTTTTGTTGTTGTTGTTGTTATAGCCAATGCCACTGTTTTGATTCATTCCTTGGGGTGAGCAGGGAAGCTGTATAAAGAAAAAGTATTTTGGATAATAATACTTCTGCTTAAAACTCACAGTTAACTCCGATACACATACAATTTTAAGGTATAATTAATGTAAAATTACCTTGAGATATTTCATTAGTGAGATTTAATTTCAACAAGTCCTCAGAATCATCCCATTTTTTCACTAGACATACTTCAAGGACTCAAAACCTATATGTAACTGCAATTACGAATTACAAAGAGGTAGAGTGATGAGAGATGCTTGAGGGATGTAGAGAAGCAGAAGGGGAGCCTGACATTCTGCAGTTGCAATTGCTATGGAGAAGTTAGACTTGGTGGCATGACAGGTCCAAAAATTGCCCACATTTATAGGACATATTAATTTCAGTGGAAGCAGATTGAAACTAATACATGAACTAAAGGGATTTTTGGTTATTTTAGACTGCTCAGATGCCTGTAGAGAGAAAAAAAAGAATACAGGAAAAAGAAAACAAGGTCATTTAAGACTAGATAAAAAATAAATTAGTTTCTAAGAATCTGATGCTATATTAACAAGTGAGGAGTGTTGACTTACATGAGTAGAGAAAGATTTACTTTTACAATATGTGTCTAGCCTATGTACATTCTTGTCCTAATTTTATATAGCAGATGAAAAAGTAATGAGATTATGCGTCAAAAGATGAGGATCTAAAAAAAAAAATAACAACCCACAAACAAACAGAAAGTAGGATCCTGAAGAATTTTTTTTGATACATTGGGTCCCAAAGACCAGCTCAAGAACACCTTCCTTGTGTAAAAAAATAAACATTTTCTTGATTACTTTGAGGAATACTCTATTTTTGTGGTCAATTTTCAGGTGAAACACTTGATTTGTTTGTCCACCTGTCATTCTCGTCTTCCTTTCTTTCTCTCTTCCTTTTAATTGGTTGGCAATCAGTGAGAGAAAACAGCATAAACTGCCCATTACTGGATGACCAGTCCACAGCTATCTGAGGCATAAGCTTACAGTATCTAGTTTTCTGGGAGAAGCCAGAACCTTTATACCTGTGACAGTTACTCCAGTAATTCACTTAATTTACAAAAGAATGCATTACTGGAAACTCATGGCTGCATTTAAATCAGGATTGGATTATATTGGATTATAATTTCACTTTGTTGATTCAATTTTCTTTCTATTTTGTACTGTTTTCAAGCTATATGTAGAACAGAAATAATTTGGGAAGCTGGGCTTTAAGGAGCAATGTGGCATCAGGATTGTAGCAAGACTCATAAAAAAAATCTACATTATGTAGATGATACAACCTTGCTTGCTGAAACTGAGGAATACCTGAAGTGCTTGTTGCAGAATGTCAAGGACTGTAGTCTTCAATATGGATTGAAGCTCAACATCAAGAGGACAGAGATTCTCATCACTGGGCTAGCTGGCAGCACCATGGCAGTTGGAGAAGAGATTGAGGTTGTTAACACAGATTTCTCAGCTCAACAGTCAACACTCTTGGCACCAGCACTCAGGAAATCAAAGATGAATTGCACTGGGAATATCTGCTATCAGGAACCTCTCCGGAGTACTGAGAAGCAATGATGTCGATCTAGAGACTAAGGTGTGCCTTATCCAGGCTGTGATCTTCACAATTACTTGCTGTGCTTCAAAGCGCTAGACAATGAGTAAAGATGACTGAAGAAGAATTGATGCCTTTGAATTGTTTTTCTGGAGAAGAATCTTGAACATACAATGGACCACCAAGAAAACAAATCGATCTGTCTTGAAGAGAGTGAAGCTAAGTTTCTCCTTGGAGTCCAGGATTTTTAAGCTCCAACTCACATATTTTGGGTTTGTGGCCAGAAGAGACTAATCCTTGGATAAGGACATCATACCCGAAAGGGTGAAAAGACAGGGCAGTAGAGGAAGACCTCAGATGAGATGGACCAATTCAGTGACTAGGGTATTGAAGGTGGGTGTGTCAGACAATAAGGTTGGCATAGGATAGTACAGGGTTCAGAGCTGTTGTACAAAGGTTGCTATAGTTTGCAGGCTATTGGCTACAACAATTTTGTACTAGCCCTGAATTTGTTGTAGTTCTTATGCACCACTGAGTTGAGCACAATTCGTAGCCTATGAACAACAGATCTGAACTCTGTCCTATCTGGTGCCATCCTCACAATCTCTGACACACTTAAATGTTGCAACAACTACTGTGACAATCCACTTGGTTGAAGGTCTTCCTCTCTTTCAGTGATCCTTCACCTTTCCAAACACATTTCCCTTTGAGAAACAGCCTCTCTTAGCAGCACTTTTGCCTCCAAGGAGCTCTCTAGTCACAAGTTCTTAAAGACATATTTGTTTGCTCTTTTGGAAGTTCATGGAATCTTTTGTTCGCTTTTCCAACAGCACAGATTAAATACATTAATTATTTTTTTGTCAACTTTATTCATTGTCCAGCTTTCAGATGCATAGCAAGTGATCGAAAAGAACATGGCCTGAATCAGACACACTTTAGTCCTCAAACTGACATTGTGGCTTCTCAATAATTTGGCGATATCCCTGACTACAGACTTGCCCAATGAAATGTGTCTCCTGATCTCCTGACTGCTAGTTCCAAGTGTATTGATTGTGGATCCAAATGAGATGAAGTTGTTGACAATCTCATTTCCCCCCCATTTATCATGATGTTGCTTATTGGTCCAGTGGTAAGAATCTTTGTTTTCTTGACACTGATGGCTGTATTCTTTGTTCTTCTGCAACAAGTGCTTCAAGTTCTTGTCACCGTCAGCAAACAAGGTTGTGTCATCTGCATATCACAGGTTATTGATGAGTCATCCTCTGAGCCTGATGCCACATTCATCTTCAGAGAGTTCAGGTCTTCAAATAATTTTCTCAGCATATCGATTGAACAGGTATTGAGAAAAGAGAAAACTTGACACACACCTTTCTTAATCTTAAACTATGCAGTGTTTCCTCATTCTGTTCACACAACAGCCTCTGAATAAAATTAAAACAAGTCCATGGGAAATAAAATATGATAAGAGTCTATTCCACCTGAATATAAAAATCTTAGGTTTTAAAAAATCAGTTTTGTACTTAGGAACAAGAAATAAGGATGTGTTTTCTATTTCAAACACAGGATACACTGGCAGATATAGATATTAAATATAGATATTTCCTCTTTGATTGTTGTTATTGATTTAATTCTGACTTTGGCAACCACATGTCTACAGAAAAGAAATAGTCTATAGAGATTTCAAGGCTTTGAGACTCAATATGCTTGTTTGTTTTTGAGGTATTCTCAGTGGGTTCAAAGGGATAAACTTTTGGTTAGGAGTTGAATGTTTTCATTATTTTCACCATCCAGGGCCCTAAATATAGGCCTGACCCCCCAAAAAATTGTCATAGAGGTGATGATGACAGAGCACCATCCTCATAGGATTCCTCAGACTGTAACTTTTACAGATGCCAATTGCCCCATCTTTCTCACAAACAGCGCCTAGAGCATTGACCCACCAATCTTTTAGTTAATAACAAGAACTTTAATCACTGTGCCATCAGAAACCTTTGCAAATATGTTGTTTTTGTTGTTGATGGATGTCGAGTCGAGTGCGACTCATAGCGACTCTGTGATCCAAAGACTTAATGCCTTTCCATGCTGTCGTCATTTCACGAAGTTCATAGCATTTCCAGAGGCATGTGGTTTAGGAAGTGGATGCCACTCCTGCTTCCTGTTTTACAGGAAACCTGTTTCCTGTTTGTAAACCCTATTTAACAACTGAGAGCTCCACCAAACACTGTCCACAATGGGAAGCCATTCTGTATTGGCACAAGGTCCAGCATCACAGCAACCCAGGTTACTTCATATTGCGCATTGACAAAGAGTGATGTACAAAGTGGAAGAGTGTTCCTCCAGATAATAACAGCACTAGTCTCACTTAGCAATGCTTAAATGGGGTCAAGTTGAATACTACTGAGAGTAAGTTTTGCACAAAAGACCTAAACCTTGTCCTATGACTAACATCATTTCTGTACAGAACTCTGTTCTATAACTACCATCATTTCTGTACTTCAAAAAGTTTAGAGAATTTATTGCAATATTTTGGAATAAGAGAATCAATACAGTTATAGGGAGAAGTTAAAAGAGATAGAGTAGAGTTGACTAACATAACAATTAAAGAAGTTTCTTTAAACCTTGAAAATTGTTCCTGTTATATGTGGATGCACACACACACATGAATCATTAAAAGAGAAACTTAGCTGTATTACAGAGATTGACATTTTGATAATATAGCAAGAACTCCTCTGGCTTTTTTCCTTACTTGATATTGAAAAAGGTCAGAATATTACATCCTGTCCATTTTTATCACTACTGTTTAAGAATAAAATTCCAGTTTTCCAAAAGAGATTCAGTTTAGAGGTTTGTGAACATTTTATTTTATAGTATTGATTAACTTTAATGTACATAAATTTTTTTTATAATAAACTGTGAAGTGACAAAAATATCCTCAAGGCAGTCATTCATTATCAATATGCTGATGACAGCATTCAGGGAAAACAAGCATAAGGGCGACAAAAGGAAGATCACTAAAGACTTGCAGAGTCAGCATAGCATTACAGGTTGACAATCAGCTAGAAGACATCAAATGTCATGAATCACACTATAGCAGATAAATTGTACACGCATATCAAACTTACTGGCAAACTGAAGAAATCCTGAATGCTATAAAAAGCATTATTCTTCAAGTATCCTTATATACACTTGAGTAAAGGCAATAAATATTAATTATATTCATATTACGTGTGTGTGTGTGTGTGTGTGTGTGTGTGTGTGTGTGTGTGTGTGTGTGTCTGTCTGTGTCTCTGTGTTTGTAGGGGAGTGTGGAACAAACCCAAAGATACACAATTTTAATCCTGTAGCTGCCCTGCAAGAAAGACAGTCTCTTCTCCTATGATTTGTAGTCTCTGAGGACCCACTTGA
Source organism: Elephantulus edwardii (assembly GCF_000299155.1). Classification (NCBI taxonomy): domain Eukaryota; kingdom Metazoa; phylum Chordata; class Mammalia; order Macroscelidea; family Macroscelididae; genus Elephantulus; species Elephantulus edwardii. The sequence continues at coordinate 6,661,057 of NW_006399894.1, forward strand.
AGATCAGCTAAGAGTTGGTTCTTACTTTAAGGCAATTACAGAATGAGATGTGCATGTGCATAGTATGTGTGTGTAGAGAGAGAGGGGGAAATAATAAATGTGTAGAATTATTTTCAAGATTATTTTTTGAGGGAATTTTCAAACAGGACAGAAAGGAGTTCTGGAGGTTTAGCAGAAGAGTTGTGTTGCCAATTCAAAGGCATGTGGTTGAATCCACCAGCTGCTCCATGGAAGAAAGATGGTCATTATCCTTCCATGTGATATGTTGTTGTTGTTATGTGCCATCGAGTGCCTTGCTACTCATAGCAACCCTATGTAAAACAGCCCTAAACTCTGCTCTGTCCTGTGCCAATCGCACTGTCTCCGATACAACCATCCTGATTACTCCAGTCACTGAATCAATCCACCTCATAGAGGGCCTTCCCCTCTTGTGCTGTCCCTCCACCCTCCCAAGCATGATGTCCCTCTCCAAGGACCAGTCCCTCCTTACAACAAGTCCAAAGTATGTTAGATGGAGCCTCAGAATCCTTGCCTCCAAGGAGCTGCCCAGTTTAACCCTTTCCAGGATGAATCTGTTTGTTTTCCTATTAGTCCATGGTACTCTCAATACTCTTCTCCAGCACTGCAGCTCAAAGACATCAATTCTCCTTCTATCCTCCTTAGTCACTATCCAACTCTCTGATGCATAACAAGTGATAGCAAAGACCATGTGATATACTGTCTCTGAAAACTTGCAAGAGGGTGAACTATGAGTTGATTCTGCCTCCAGGGTACAAACAGCTACCACAGTAGGGCTGAGAATTTGTGGAGGATTTTATGGGACTAATGAAATTACTTAGTGGCTTTAATTATCTGTTTATTCATCTTTTAAAGATAAATATAAGACATTTAGAGCAAGACTTAATTGATTCCAGCATATATATAATGAGTATCTCTCAGCCATCAATCCACCCTTCAAGTAATGATGTATGTAATACATTTAGGTATGTAAATTAAAATATGTATTTACTTTTGCTTATGTGTATTTATATCTAGTTTATTTCATATGTTGCTTTTGTTATTTGCCATTGAGTCAGAACAAACTCATAGTTGACCCCCCAATGAGTTTTTAGATACAGTAAATCTCACAGAAGGAGATTACTCATCTTAGCAAAGCAGCTAGTAGATTTCAACTCCATTCCTTTAGGTTGATTATTATACAGTATATCTTTAAAATATTATTTCAATAAAATGTTTCCAAATTGTTCACACTGAGAGAGAATAAGTTTCAGACACAGTTCCACTTCTCAGCTACCACAGGCGATGCAGGACCTATGCATCAATGAGAGGAATATATAGGGTACTAAATACAATGTCCTCAGTCCTGGTAACAAACCATATTAATGTTTACTTCTTTAAGCCAATAGTACATAGAGGAGATAGGCTTCAAATAAAGAAACATACATAGGTTGACAATTGCAGATTTTGGTAAGAGATGTATTGATTGGATAGGAAAAAAACCAATATTAATAGATTATCTCCATTTATATGTAATGGCCATGTGAGGAAATGACATTTAAAGATAAGTTGACAGGGCTAAGACAGAAATAGAAGAATTGGCAGGGTTTTAGACTGAAAAATCAGATAGTTTTGGGGTGGGTGTGTACTTTGTACATAAACTGAAAATAGTACAATAGCAGGGGAATTATCTATATTTGATGGTTTTAGGCTGTGCTAGACTTTGGCATTTCTATATAGCACAGGGGAAAACCACTGAAATTACTCAGTTGTTTTGAACAAACATCATTTCTGGGTGAAATGGACAATGGAGGGAGGACAGATACAGAAAGAAATAATACAAGAGGTTATTACAATGTTGTTGTTGTTATTGTTGTTGTTGTTAGGTTCCATTAAGTAGATTCCAACCCTAGTTGAACCCTGTCCTAACGTGTGCCATCCCAACACTTCCTGACACGTTAGAGTCCTTTGTGGCAGTCACTGTGTCAATACACCTGATTGAGGGTCTTCTTTTCCTTCTTCAGTCCTCAACCTTTCAACTGCATCATGTACCTCTGCAAGGAATAGCTCCTCCTAACAACATGCTGAAGTATGTTAGGCAAAGCCTTATTATCTTTGCCTCCAAATAGCATTCTGCCTGCTCCCTCCCCATGACATGTTTATTTATTCCTTTGGCCATCAATGGCATGTTCAATACTCTTCTCCAACACCACAGTTCAAAGGTAACAGGTCTCTGTCATTATTCGCTGTCCAGCTCTAAAATGCTTAGCAAGTGATTGGAAAGACTATGGCCTGAATCAAACACACTTTAGTCCTCAAATTGGCATCATCGCTCCTCAATAATTTGAAGAGATCTCTAACTTTAGACTTTCCCTGTGCAATGTCTCCTGATTTACTGACTACTGATATCAAGGATGTTAATTATAGATCCAAATAAGAAGTTGATAGTTGTAATCATTTTTTCCATCTATCATGATGTTACCTATCAGTTCAGTGGCAAGAAATCTTTGTTTTCTTAACTTTGAGACACAATCTATGTTAAAAGTATTATTCTTTAATTTTCTGCAACAAGTGCTTCAAATCCTCCTCACTTTCAGCAAGTTAAGTTTGTGTCATCTGCATAATGTAGATTATTGATGATTCATCCTATGATTCTGATGCCACATTTCTCTTCATAGAGTCCAGATTCTCGAATTATTTGCTTAGCATACAGACTGAATAGATATGGAGAGAGAACACAAACCTGGCACACTCCCTTGTTAATTGAAAATCAATGTTCCCTTGCTCTGTCTGCACAACAGCCTGCTGGTCTGCTGTATTAGGTTTCACATGAGCAAAATTAAGTGCTACTGGATTCCCACTCTTTTCAATATTATAATAACTTATTATTATCCACAATGCCAAATGCATAAAGTATAAACAGACATTCTTCTGGTAATCTTCACTTTCATCCAGGATTCATGTGACATCCACAGTGATATTCCTGATGCCATAGCTTCTTCTAAATGCTGCTTCAGCAGTATTTTGCTTATTTGTGATACTAATAATTTTGTCCTATAGATTCCGCTATCTATTAGATCACCTATCTTGGGAATGGGAGCAAACATAGAACTCTTCCAGTCCAATGGCCTGACATCTGTCCTCCAAATTTCCTGGCATACTAGTGTGCACATCCATGGCTGCATATGTTTATTGAAACAGGACAATTGGTATTCCATCGATCCTTGGGGCCTCTTTTTAGCCAATGCCTTCAATGTAGCTTCCACTTTCTCCTTCATTACCATTAGCTCCTACTCATATGGTGCTTCCTGAAGTTTTTCACTGTCAATGAAGTTCTTTCTGGTACAGTGTTTTTGTGTATTCCCTCCCACTTCTTTAATGCTTTTGCGGTCATTCAGTATATTGTCCATAGCAATTTTTAACAATGTGAATCAAGGATTAAATTGGATTTGTAATTTCTGTCAGCTTGAGAAATACAGAGCAAATTTTTCCATTTTTATTTTCCAATTCCAGCTCTCTGTACATTCCATTATATTTTGCTTTGTCTTCTTGAGTTGTCTTTTGAAATCTTCTATTCAGTTCTTTAAATCCACCAATGATCAAGTACCAGATATCTTGTGGGATGATATGAAGGATACCATCCATGAAGGATGCAAAAGGTAATTACAAAAAGAAGAGAAAGGAAAAAACTAACATATATGTCAGAGAAGATTATAAAAATTTCACTACAGCAATGAAAAGCCAAAACAAAGGGGAAAAAAACCCACTTACAATAGGCAAGAAGAAATTATTTTGCCAAGAGGGATATTATGATGTATACTGAACTGCAAGGCAACAATGCATGGTTCAAAATGGGGAAGGGAGTGTGTCGGGGATACAACCTATCTCTGTACCTTTTCAATCTACATGCAGAACAGGTCATTTGAGAGATTGGGCTTTATGAGAAAGAATGTGGCATCAGGATTAGAGGAAAACTCATCATAACCTGTGTTATGCTGATCAAACAACCCTGTTTCTGAAACTGAGTAGGACCTGAAGTGCTTGTTGCAGAAGGTCAAGGACTATAGTCTTCAAACTGGATTGAAGCTCAACATAAAACAAAAACACTAAAACCAAAGACTCTCACCACTCAGCCAACTGGCAGCACCAGGATAGATGGAGAACAGATTGAGATTGTTAACACTAACAGCTTGTTCAGCTCCACACTCTTGGTACCAGCAGTCAGGAAATCAAAATATAAATTGCATTGAGTTAATCTGCTGTGAATTACCTCTCTAGAGTACTAAGAAGCAATGATGTCAGTCTAGAGGCTAACGTGTGCCTGATCCAGGCCTTGGTCTTCACAATTACTTGCTATGCATCAGAGAGCTGAACAGTGGCCAAGGGTGATAGAAGAATTGATGCTTTTGAACTGTGGTGTGCCTGAAAAGACTCTTGAACACACCATAGACCACTAAGAAAACAAATAGATCTGTCTTAGAGAGGGTGAAATCAAGTTTTCCTTGGAGGTGAGGATATTGAAGCTCTGTCACATATACTTTGGGCATATATGAGGGATCGATCCTTGGAGAAGGACATTATCCTCAGGAGGACAGAGGGACAGCTCAGGAGAGGAAGACCTTGGAGGGAATGGATTGATATAGTAAGTCAGGCAATGGATGTGTAAAAGTCAGTGAGACTGGCTCAGGACAGGACATGCTTCAGAACTGTTGGACACAGTGCTACCATGAGTCATAGGCAAGTTGACATTCATTAGACCTTATTGTAGCTGTTGCTGTAGTTGTCATATGCTGTCAAGTTGACTACTACTGATAATGGCTCCATGAAGAGGTGCTCTGAACCTTGCCCAATTCTGATCCAACCTTACCATCTCTGGCACATTTGACTCCATTGTTACATCCACTGCGTTAATCTATCTTGCTTGGGGTGTTCCTCTTTTGGTCTTGCTCTCCCATATCCCAAGCATGACATCCTAGTCTGATAAATGGACTCTATAGAACATAAAAAATTGTCCTATCTCATTTTCTAGTTTGTGATCTTTATTAAGGAATATGACAAAATCTCTCCTCTGTGGAACAGATGGTATGTTTAAACCATAAGCCAAACTCTATTTCAGTTTGCCATCCAGTACTTAACCATTGTGTATCCAACATGCCTTTGGGCAAGAGATAGGAACTTGGGAGTTATATTTATAGAATTATATTGGAATTCAAAAGTTGGGGACAGGGAAGAAGGATCAGCAGTCAGAAAGCATGAACTTGGTGAAATAAATGAGGCTGGAAAAAGAATGACAGAATTCTGTACAATCAATGACCTATTCATTGCAAAAAACTTCTATAAGAAACATGAACTATGAATATCCACTTGTATTTCATCTAATGCTCCACAAAGAAATTACATTGACTATTATCTGTGGAAGAACTCACTGGAGAAGTACAATATGAGCTGTGAAAACCAGGTCAGGTGGTGACTGTGAACCCATGAACTACCAATATTCAGCTTCAAAGTAAAGCTAAAGAAAAGCAAATGATGTCCACAAGAACAAAAATTTTGCCTTATGTCTATCCCACCAGAATTTAAAGACCATCTCAAGAATAGGTTTAAAGCCCTGAGTACTAATGAGTGAAGACCAGAAAAGCTGTGGGAGGTTATCAAGGATATAATTTATGAAGAATGCAAGAGTCATTACAAAGACAGAAGAGAAAGAAAAGACCAAAATTAATGTCAAAAGAGACTCTAAATATTGCACTACAATGCCAAGAAGCCAAAGAATAGGAAAGAAATTAAAGAGTTAAGAAGCTGAACAGGAGACTCCAAAAAGCAACATAGGAAGACAAAGCAAAATATTATAATAAAATATACAAAGAGCTGGAGTCAGAAAATAAAAAAGGATGAACTCATTTGGCATTTCTTAAACTTAAAGAAATTAAGAACAAATTCAAGCCTCAAGTTGCAAAACTTAAAGATTCTTAAGGCAGAATGTTTAATGAGCCAGGAATCATCAAAAGAAAATCAAAGGAGTACACAGAGGCACTATACCAAAAAGAACTGGCTGACACAGAAGAATTTAATGAAACAACATATAATCAAGAGTATATGGTGATGAAGAATGATGTTCAAGCTACTCTGAAGGAAATAGCAAAAAGCAAAGCCTCAAGAATTTATGGAATACCAATTGACATATTTCAGCAAACAGATGTTATCCTGGATGTGCTCACCAGATTATGCCAAGAAATCTGGAGGACAACCATTTGGTCAACTGACTGGAAGAGGTCTGTATTTACTCTAATTCAAAAAACAGGTGACCCATCAGAGTGTGGCAATTATAAAATGATATCACTAATATCACACACAAGCAAGATCATGCTGAAGATTATCCAGAAACAACTGGAATAGTATATCAGCAGAGAACTGCCAGATGTTCAGGCCAAAGGAATATCTATCTGTATTTCATTGACTATGCAAAGGGTATATGATGGCATGGATCACACTTTGAGGTTAACCTTGATAAGAATGGATAGATCTGATTATCATAATCATGTTCATGTGAAAACTATACTTGAACAAGAAAGTAGTAGCCTGAACAGAGCAGAGAAATAGTGCTTAGTTTAGGATCAGGAAAAGTGTCACTGGCAGGGATGCATCCTATTCCATAACTTTTCAAATCTAAATACAGAAGAGATAATTAGGGAGGCTGGACTTTAAAATGTGGCATCAGGATTGGACGAAGACTCATCAACATCCTGCTTTATGCACATGATGCAACTTGGCTTGCTGAAACTAAAGAAGACATGAGGTGCTTGTTGCAGAAGGTCAAGGACTGTAGTTGTCAATATGGACTGAAGGTCAACATCAAGAAAACAAAGATTCTCATCACTGGGACAATTGGAAGATTCATGATGGACAGAGAAGAGACTGAGATTCATGATAACTTAAGCTTGCTTGGTTCCACAATCAACACGATTGGCATGAGCAGTTAGAAAATCAGACTAAAAATTGCAATGGGAAAGTTTGCTGTCAGTGATCTTTCTAGAGTACTGAAGAGCAATAATTTCAGTCTGGAGAGTAAGGTGCACCTAATAAAGACTATAGTCTTAGCAATTACTTACTGTGCATTTGAGAGCTGGAAAATAAGTAAGTATGATAGAAGGACCTATGCTTTTGAGTTATGGTACTGGAGGAAAGTGTTGAACACACCATGGACTGCCAGGAGAACAAACAGCTCTGTCCTCAAGAGGATGAAATCAGGCTCCTCCCTGGAGGCAAGGATTTTGAAGCTCCATCTCACAAACTTTGGACACATGTACAGAAGGGACCAGTCCCTGGAGAAGATCATCATACTTGGAAGGGTGGAGTGACAGCACAGGCAAAGAAGACCCAAGATTAGATGGATTGACTCAATGACTAGAAAAAAGGTATTAGATCTATCAGAGACAATGAGATTGGCTCAGTATAGGGCAGATTTCAAAGCCCATGTACATAAAATTGCTATGAGTTGCAGGCAACTTGATGGCACATAA
>NW_006399894.1:6669917-6673091 GCF_000299155.1 Elephantulus edwardii
TATATATATATATATATATTTAAATGGATAGATTGAAGAGTTGAGAAAAGTCAAAAGTGACTGTCACATGTATTTTATGAGAAGACATTAACAACCTTTCTGATATGGAATACTGCAGAAGAAAACGTTTAGTTCAAACTGAGAGTTATTGAGACATAAAGAAATAGGTGGAATACAAAAGGAGGGTGAAAGGGGGAAACTGGGTATATTAAAACTAAGGTACATTTGAGATATTAAGATAGATTTGTGTTTCCATGAGTCATAGAGAGGATTACGCTGTTGGAAGCTAATGTTCTAGTTAACTATGCTAAGAACACAATGGATCTTTATATGAATGCATTAATATTATTACAGGTAGTAATAAACATCTATCTAGTCAGCCAGCTTGCCTCATCACTTCCCTCATACATATACACTTGCATAGGAGGAAGATATAAAATTAAAACCAAAAATTTATCACTTTCTTTTCAATTTTCACTAACAAATATTAAACTCTTAACTGTTTTGGCTTTCCCTTATTCATTGAGACACAAAGCAGCCTTAATCCTCACTTCCACTACTGCTTGTTCTATCATATTTAGAAACCATTGATAAACCAATAAAAATGTTAAGGAATAAGTTTCTTTCTTCCTCTCAAACATCAATGAAAATTAAATATTGACATGTTCTCTATCATACTACCAATAACAGCTAATAGTTTTACATTATATATTTAAATCTCTATTTTTTGGTGTTAAATTTAGACAGCCAAAGTTTATTACTAATGTTGTTATTTGCTGTCAAGCTGCCAAAGCCACAAGTATTCACATGAACAACAGATCTGCCCTATCTTGTGCAATTCTCAGAATCTCTGATATACTAAAGCTCACTGCTAATATGCTAAAACACGTTGATGAGTGTCTTTCTTTTTCTGATATTCCAACTTCCTCAGTATAATATATTCGCTCAAAGATTACTCCCTCTTGACAACATGCCCAAAGTATTGAGAGGGAGTTTCAGCATGCTGGTCTCAAGCAAACAACTCTGCTATATTTCCTCCAAGAAAGACTTGTTTATTTTTTTCAGTCCACAGGACCTTCAGTACTATTCTCGAACATCACAATTCAAAGGCATGCATTCTTAAGCCACCTTTACTCACTGTTCAACTTTCAGATGTATATGAAACATTCTAAAATACACTGGCTAGTAACTGAACCACTTTATTCTTTAAATGGACATTGTTGCTCTTTAGCATTGTGGAGAGGTCTGTGACAGCAGATTTCCATAATGCAATATTTCTTTTTATTTCTGGACAGCTGCTACCTACCATGGATGTTAATTGTAGATGGAAGTAAAATGAAATCATTGTCAACTTCATTGTTTTCTCAGTTTATCATGATGTTGTCTACGGTCCAGTGCTGAGTATATTTTTTTTCATTTTTTGATGATGAAATGTAAATCATAGTGTAATTGGGTTATCAGTCTTTCTCTTGTGGAGGCCTAGGAGCATTCTGTAACTTTCATTATGAGACTCTTGTCTGAGCTGATATTGCCAAATGTTTGGAAGTTCCCAGTCAGTAGGTTATCTTTTCACCCTGTCGGGAGAAGTTTTTGATGTTCACAGAAATTTAATCTTTAGAAGGTCCCATTCAACAATTTTATACTCTTGAGACTGCACATTTCTAGCTGTATTTGGTAGTCTCTATACGTCCAGGCTGGGTTTAGAAGGGGTCGTGGTACTAGGGATATTGTAGCTGACATTAGATGGATCTTAGCTGAAAGCAGAGAATACCAGAAGAATTCTGACACACTTTGGACATGTTGTAAGGAGAGACAGGTCTTTGGAGAAGGACATCATGCTGGGTAGAGTAGAGGGACAGCGCAGGAGGGGAAGACCTTCTATGAGGTGGATTGATTCAGTGACTGGGGTAATTGGGATGGGTGTGTCAGAGTCAATGCAATTGGCACAGGATAGAGCAGGATTTAGGGCTGTTGTACATAGGGTCACTATGAGTCGCAAACAACTCAACGGCACATAACAAGAACAACAACAACAACATACCACAGACTAGGCCTGCTAAGCTTGATCCCAGTTTGTTTCTTCTGAATTCATAAGGAAAATACTGAATAAAACAATTATTATAGGATGAGTATGAGTATCAAAGACAGGGAAAGGTGGAAGCAGGGGCTGAGGATGTACAACAGGGAAGATTGATCATGTGGTCACACAGTTTGATGGGGGTGAGGGAAATGGGAAGGATCTGGTATGAAAAACAATGTATTCAAATTTTGAAGGAATATTTTTTTCTTTTTTTTTCTCTCTTCGGAGGGGGAAGCGAGCTGGTGGGGAGGGGTGGACAGGGAGAAAATTGAGGCAGTGAATGAATGGAAATCCAAAACCTCTGTAAAAAAAAAATTAAAAATACAAACCAAAAAAATGTGTATTTGGGTAAGATTTCAGACGTCTTAAAATAAGTTCTGTATTCTAGCTTTTAAATACAAGAATTAACATTCATTTAAAAGTTTCATATTAACAGAAATGTTTACATAGATTTATTAGCTGATGCTTGGCATTTCACACTTCAAGAAGTGTTCTTTCAAAGGCATAGTTATAAGGTCAAAGTACAGAACATCAATTTTCACTGTAACTGGATATTTTAATTGTAAAAGTAAACATACTTCAATTCTACAATAATATTATCCAGCTCTAATGTACAAATCAGGGGTCCTAATGTGTCAGTGGTTAAGCACTGGGCTGTTAACTAAAAGGTCAGTGGTTTAACCTACCAGCCACTTCTCAAGAGAAAGATAGGGTAGTCTGGTTCTGTAAAGATTACAGTCTCGCAAACCCGACAGAATAATTCACCTCTGATTTAAAGAGTCAATGTAAATTGTAGTAGAGGTCCAGGCACTACATGTTGGACCTTTATTAACTTCACAAAGGGGAAGAGTCCCTATGAACAGTAGCAATAACACAAACCCATGAGGTCAGACATGTCTCCCACACTCCATGTCTTTTTCTACTCATCTCAAAGCCTATCTTACTGCTTTGCTGGGTTCAAATTTCAATACCATAGCTCACAGACAACACAGAACCATATAAGGAAATAAAAATACATAATATATAATAGATAATAATATATAAATATATACTATACTATACTATACTATATCTAATACAATTGAATAAGAGAA
>NW_006399894.1:6673206-6677210 GCF_000299155.1 Elephantulus edwardii
ATAACATAATATAATATATAATCCAGGTTGTTTTCGTCATTATGTGCCATGGAGTCATTTGCTTCTCATTGTGATACAATAAACCTGAAACATTCTCTATCCTGTGCCAACCTTATTGTCTCTGACACAACTACCCTAATTACCCCAGTCACTGAATCTATCCCTCCGCCTTCCAAGCATAATGTTCTTCTCCAAGGACTGGTACCTCCTTGCAACATGCTTAAAGTATGTCAGACAAAGCCTCAGAATCCTTGCTTCCAAGGAGAAGTCTAGTTTCACTCCAAGATGAATGTTTTTGTTCTCCTTGCAATCCATGGCATATTTAATATTCTTCTCCAGCACCACAGCACAAAGACATCAATTGTTTTTCTATCATCCCTAGTCATTGTCCAGTTTTCTGAAGCATACCAAGCAATTGTGAAGACTAAGGCCTAGATCAGGCAAACCTTAGCCTCCAGACTGACATCACTGGCCTTCAGTACGCTAGGAGGTCCCTGACAGCAGACTTTCCCAATGCAATTTTTCTTTTGATTTCCTCGGTACTGGTACTAAGAGTGTTGTTTAATCAATGTTAGTAGCAGAATATAGTCAGGACGGCTACAGAATAGTGCTCACAGACACCTTGGTCTTGAGCTTCATGGCTTTAAGCCAGTGTTAGAAAGTTCTGAGTGCTGTCAACATTGGCTCTGCAGCCCCAGTCTTAGCCAATGTTACAAAGTTGTCAGTCCTGCCAATTATAGACATCTCTAGGTGTCCAACAAACTTGAGTAAAGGCTCTTGTCTCCAGTTCCAATGGTGTAGCAGATTGAAGGTCTCATCTGACATTTGGCATAGCTGCTTTTTCCTCACTCCAGTGAAGTTTTTCCACTTCTGGTGGTGCTGAGGTGTCAAAGGACATTCTGTATTCTCTTTCTGCTTCTTTTTCACTGTGGCAGAGGAGGTCTAATACTACAACTGTTATTGTTATGTGCTTGTAACTCATACTGAACCTATGTATAATCGCTCTGAACCATGCTCTATCCTGAGACAATTGCATTGTCTCCAACACATCTATTCTCATGTCGGAGAAAATGGACGAAGGAGCACAGGGCAGTGACTATCTTTTCGAGAGGACCGGGATAATTAACAACAGCACAACCCATTACTACCCCACAGTAGAAAACAGATTAAGAACCTGTAGCCCATCCATACTAAGCAGAGCCACATCAACAGCAAGATGCTCATTTATTCATCGCTGACTTACAGTTGTGGTAGCAACAATGAGGTTATTAGAGAAGAAAGTTGGAGAGTGGGGAAGGCAAAGAATGTTTCACAATGCAAATATAAGTTTTAATCTGAGTTCCAAGGCATAATTCCTCAATTAGTTCAGGCTCTAGTTTTAGTTCAATAGTCAAACCCAAATCATCCAGCAAGGTTTGCTTCCGAGTAGTTATAAGTTGTATTTTCCTTCAAGTACCAGGAGGTACAGCAAAACCTTTAACGGGGTCCAGCACAAATGCAAGAAGCCTCAGATCACACCTTCTCACAGTTTCTCCCAGGAGTACCACCATCATCAAAGTCTCTCCACAACCATCACCAGAGTCTCATTCTAGTCTCCCTCAAGTCTTGCTGCCACAAGCCTTGCTCATATCAGGTCTTGCTACTCAGTAGGGAAAACACACTTTCTCTTTTGTAAGTTCCACAGCTGTTGATGATTTAAAAGCCCATACTGATTTTCAAGACCATGGGCCTGAAGTTAAGGTAGCTGGAGATTAGAGGCTAAATTGGTTAAAAAAATTGCAAACTTTTAGGGTAACTCTATATCCCATGACCCCAATATTGAGTCAATCCATTTTACCCAGAGTCTGCCTCTCTTGCCTTTTCCCTCCACCCATTCAAGCATATTCTTTGTCTTTAAGAATTGGTACCTACTGGCAGTATGCCAAAAGTAGGTGAGACAGTGATTTAAAATCCTTCCCTCCAACTAGCAGCTTAGTTTCACCCTCTGTGTGGATCATAATAAACTGTAGCTGACTCTGAGAAGAATGGGAATCCCAGAACATTTGATTGTGCTAATGCAAAACCTATACTTGGACCAAGAGGCAGTAGTCAGAACAGAGCAAGGAAACACTGCATGGTTCAAAATTGGGAAGGGTGTACACCAGGGATGTCTTCGATCTCCAAACTTTTTCAACCTGTATGCAGAACAGATTATCTGATAGGCTGGGCTCTATGAGGAGAAGTGTGCAGTCAGGATTGGTGGAAGATCTATCAACAACCTTTGTTATGCAGATGACACAACCCTGCTTGCTGAAACTGAGGAGGACATGAAGAGCTTGCTGCTGAGGGTCAAGGACTGTAGACTTCAATACAGATTGAGACTTAGTATTAAGAAGACAAAGATTCTCACCACTGGACCAATTGGCAGCATAAGGATGGATGGTGAAGAGATTGCGATTGAGTCTGCTTGGCTCAACAGTCAGCACTCTTGGCACCAGTAGCCAGGAAATTGGAAAGTCTATTCTTAGGGACCTCTCCAAGTACTGAAGAGTAATGGTGTCACTCTGGAGACTAAGGTACATCTGATACAGGCCATGGTCTTTGCAATCACTTGTTATACATCAGAGAGTTAGACAATAACTAAGGAGGATAGAAGGAGAATTGATGCCTTTGAGCTGTGGTGCTGGAGGAGAGTCTTGAATGTACCATAGACTGCTAAGAACACAAACAGATTCATCCTGGAAAGGGTTAAACCAGGCTACTACTCCTTGGACGCGAGGATTCTGGGGCCTCATCTGAAATACTTTGGACACGTTGTAAGGAGGGACTGGTCCTTGGAGAGGGACATCATTCTTGGGAAGATGGAGGGATGGCATGGGAGGGGAAGACCCTCTATGAGATGAATTGATTCAGTGACTGGAGTAATCAGGATGGGTGTGTCGGAGGCAGTGCAGTTGTATATAGGGTCGCTATGAGTCATAAGCGACTCGACGGCACATAACAACAAGACCACCACCACCAACAACAACAGTGCAGATCTGTTTATTCTCTTAGCAGTCCCTGGTGTGTTCCATACTCCTCTCAAGTACAACTCAAAGGTATCAATCCTTCTTCTTTCAAATTAGTTATTGTCCAACTCTCTGATGCATAGTAAGTAAAAGACTATGGCGTAGATCAGGTGCACCTTATTCTTCAGACTGACATTTTTGCTTTTTTTGTACTCTGAAGAAGTCTCTGACAACAGATTTTCCCAATGCAATTCATCTTTGGATTTCCTGGTACCAAAAGTGTTGACTGTAGAGCTAAGCGAGCTGAGGCCATTAACAATTTCAAATTCTTTTCTATCATGAAGCTGCTAATTAGTCCAGTGGTGAGAATCTTTGATTTCCTGATGTTGAGTTTTAATCCATATTGAAGACTGCAGTCCTTGACCTTCTGCAGCAAACTTCTCAGGTCCTCCTCAGTTTCTGCAAGCAACGTTGTGTCATTTACATAATGCAAGTTATTAATGAGTCTTCCTCCAACTCTGATGCCACATTCCTCCCCAGAAAGTTCAACCTCCCACATTATCTGTTCCACATCTAGATTGAAAACCTATGGAGATAGGGTATATCCCTGGTGTACGCCCTTTTTGATTTTGAAACATGCACTGTTTCCTTCCTCTGTTCTGATGACTACCTCTTAGTCTATATGTAGGTTTTGCACAAACACAATAAAGTATTCTGGGATTCCCATCCTTCTCAAAATTAGCCAAAATATGTTGTGTTCCACACAGTCAAATGCCTTTGCATAGTCAATGAAATTCTGTTCTACATTACCCTGGTACACTCTGCTTTCCGCTAAGATCCATCTAACATTGGATATAATGTTCCTGGCATGAAGTCATGTAAACCTGGCCTCCACATCTGGCAGTTCTCTGTTAATGTACTGTCCAGTTATTTTTGGATAATTTTCAGCAAGAAAATCCTTGCATGTGATGTTAAAAGATAGATGATAGATGATAGATAGATAGATAGATAGATAGA